>NC_139031.1:50107712-50217467 GCF_964662115.1 Mustela nivalis
TGGAGGTAAATGTGTATGCAGACTACCCATGGAAGGATATATAAGATTGTAATCTCCAGCATGAGGGGATAAGGGGATAGGGAGCAGGGTTAATGGAGAGATCTACTTTTCACTATATACCCTTTCATATTGTTTTGAACTATATATGTAGTATTATTGATAAAAAAATAATGTCAACAATTCTTAACACATGCAAAACACTTGTTCATGAGTCTGTGTGGGCCTTTAAAAAAGAGAGACAGGCTGGAGAAGTCTGTGAGTGAATGAAAATCAGTATCAATATTTAGAATTTCCTTCATTTTAGAGTTTGAGTAAAAGCACTTTGTATTAGAGCAGCAGGCAACCTTTACAGCTAAGGCTCTGGTGCATGCTCTAGGTCAGGGGTCAGACTTTCTTTGGAAAAGGGCCAGACAGTAAATATTTTAGGCTTTGCAGGTCACATAGGATTTCTGTCACATACTCTCCATTTGTTTTTGTAATACTTTATAAATGCAGAGACCACTTTTAACTCAGAGCTAGCTAGCTACAGTCTGTGGCATGTAGTTTGTTGACCCCCTCTTCAGCCACCCAACTCTAGGTCTAAGACAGAGGCTCTTAAACTGTGGCTCCCTGACCATCACCAGCAGCAACGGCCCCTGAAAACTTGTTAAAAATCCAGATTACTGTATAATACCCTAAGACTTTGGAACCAGAAATGCTCGGGTTTGAGAGCTACTGCTCTTAGGAGGGCTCCACACAGGCCACAAGTGTGTTTTATGCTTTTGCCACTTATGAAAAATTTCTAAATTATTATTCATTTAAAATATTTTTAGTGAATACAAAGCATTCCATTGTATGAATATATCATATGTTTTTCCAATTTAAGGGACAATCTTGGGTCAACATACCGAAAATCACGACAGTATCGTTAACTAGGTGTTTAATGAAAATTTTACTTGACTTCCAAATTAAGAGGCAAGTGATACAATTTAATAACTAAGACATTCAAACTTAAGGCCACTCTTGAGAAAGATGTCTTAGGCAGGAGGGAAAATGCTCATTTCTCTTTCACTTATTTCCTTAAAACTTTGTGACTGAGACCAGCTATACCTTAAATGAAATGTCCAGATGAGGTACCAAGAACAACTTTTGGTTCAAAGTAGGTTCTAACTACCTTCCATGAGAGACTTTCTTGCTCACCACATTAACTGAAATCTAACTGCTGATTGCATTTGTAGATACTGTCCACATTGTTTTTTTGGTTTAAGATGAATGGGAATTCAAGAGCCCAGGAGAGTTGCAGGAGTGTACTTAACTCAGCATACTGCAGTCAGTATACTCGTATTTCATGCATTTTTAAAGAGTAAGCTAAACTTCTACTTACAGCAGTATGACAGTTCAGACTTTCACAAATACTTCCTGGTACAAAATAACTGTAACATCAGAAAGAATAAACATTTAAACTTTGTTTTAGGGGTGCCTGGGTGGCACAGTTGCGTAAGTATCCAACTCTTGGTTTCAGCTCAGGCTGTGGTCTCAGAGTTGTGAGAACAAGCCCCACATCAGGCTCTGTGCTCAGTGTGGAGTCTGCTGGGGATTCTCTCTCCCTCTCTTTGCCCCTCTTGCTTGTGCTCTCTCTCTCTCTAAAATAAATAAATAAGGGTGCCTGGGTGGCTCAGTCAGTTAAGCATCTGCCTTCGGCTCAGGTCATGATCCCAGGGTTCTGGGATTGAGCCCTGCATTGGGCTCCCTGTTCAGTGGGGAACCTGCTTCTCCCTCTCCCGCTGCCATTTTCCCCCTGCTCACACCCCTTCTCCCTCTCAAATAAACAAAATCTTAAAAAGAATAAAAGAAAACAAATCTTGAAAAGAAAGAAAAAAAAACCCCACATTCTTTTTTTTTTTGAGAGCAAGTGAGCATGAGTAGGGGGAGGAACGGGGGGAGAGAAAGGGAGGGAGGGAAAGAACCCTTGAGCAGATTTCCCACTGAGCAAAGGAGCTGGATATGGGGCTCAATCCCAGGATCCCAGGATCATGATCTGAGCCAAACGCAGATGCTTAACTAACTGAGCCACCCAAGCACCATTATCCCCCACATTCTTCTAAATGCACAGTTAAGGGGTACCTGGCTGGCTCAGTCAGTAGGGTATGCAATTCTCTTGATTTCTGGGTTTTGAGTTCAATCCCCACACTGGGGAGGGGGGTAGAGATTACTTAAAACAAGATGGTTAAAATGGCAAAGAAAATGTACAGCTAAGATCAGAGGGAGAAAAATGAGAAAACTAAAGTCTAGAATAGTAAGCATTAAGAGACCTCTAGAATGATAAGTACTAATGGTACCACTATGAGGGTTTTTGATAATATCAGAAACTCAGAAATTATCTTACTGGGTGTATGAGGGAGAGAAGATAAGGTCTTGGATTTATACAAGTAAGCTGTCAGAATTGAGATCATTGCCTAAAGCAAGATCACTTAGATTATTATACCTTTAATGAAAAGATAAGCTAAAAAAAAGAAAAGCCAAAAAACCAAACTGCCCTATGGCAAAAGAGGTAAATTGTAATTTGCCTACTTAAATTTCAGCTCCAGGTGAGGTAGTTTCCTTCCTAAGAATTTGTAATGATGGCCTGACCTTGTGCAGGTTTGAGGTTTGAATTTACCTACTTGCACATCTAGGAATGCATAAGTTAAGAAAGATTCAACATAATCTTGTTTTTTCTTATGCCCCAGGACACCTGGCAAAAGCAAATACCATTTTCTTTTTGAGGAGAGCAGGAAGACCCACAATAGTCTAACCCAGGCCTCCCAATATTCTTGGAAATTAAGATAAAAAAATATAAGCTCACAATCCAAAATTACAAAACACTTAAGGAATTAAGTAGACAGGAATAAGTCAAAAGAACAAACAAACAGCAGCATCTGGTCTTCAGAGACTCTTTAGGTATTAGCTTCATTAAACACAAAACACAAAATAACTATATTTAAAATGTTTATAGAAATAAAAGAACGGAAAACATGAGCAAAGAGCATAAAAAATGACAAGGCTGCTCTGAAAAAAATTAAGTAGCTAATATTCAAAACTCAAAGGATAAGTTAAACAACTAAACTGATCAGAACAGAAACAGATGAAAGCAGCATTAGTGAACTGGAATATACATTTCAAGATTTATCCCAAATATAACACAAAGAGACAAAGATGAATGAAAAGTTTAGAAATCACAAAGTAAAGACTTGCCAACATTTCTAATTCGAATTCCCGAAGCAGTGGCATTATCTAAAAAAAAAAAAAAAAAAAATGGCTGAGAAGTTTCTAAATGATGAAAAACACAGATCACTGAATTCAGGAAACAAAACAAATACCAAGCAGGATAAACCAAAGAAATGAATGCCCACACATACTTGGCGCTAAACACCAGAAGTAAAGAAAAGCTCTTGTAAAAAGCCGTAGAAAAAACCCAGATCATTTACAAAGAATGACAACTAGACGAACAGCAGGGACCAACAGTAATGATGAAGGCAGGATGAATGATCTTCAAAGTATTCAATCTAGAATTATATGCCTTGTTAACCTTTCATTTAAGAAGAGCATGGGGGGGCAGTTCCAGATAACCAAAACAATTTACAACAAATAGACTATAAATGTATGAAGTTTGTAAAAGACGTTCTTTAGAAATATGGAAAATAATCCAGAAGGAAAGTCTAAGACACAAGAAGAAATGGTGGGGAAAGAAACTGGCAAACATGGGTAAATCTAAACACTCATAATATTTTTAAAAAATTATTAAAAAATTACCATGTCTCATCTGGAAAATTAGAAAAAGAGAACTAAATTACAGAACAAATAAACATGTAAATACAGAAACTGAATTAAAGTGTCCTAAGATCCTTGTTTTCTTCTGGAGAGGGTAGAAATAAAAAAATTTTAAAGATTTTATTTATTTGACAGAGAGAGAGAGAGCAAGAAAGCACAAGGAGGGGGAGCGGCAGGCACAGGGAGAGGGAGAAGCAGGCTTCCCATGGAGCAGGGAGTCAGTCCAACATGGGGCTCAATCCCAGGACTCTGGAACTTGACCTGAGCCAAAAACAGATGCTTAACTGACTGAGTCACCCAGGTGCCCCATGGAGGAGGGTAGAAATATTAATGTCTAAGGTACATGTATTAAAATAGAAAAGATAACTATTAAAAAGACTGACACAGGGTATAAAATTTCTCAAACAGTAGAAGGAAAAAATGTAGGGAAAAACCTCAACCCAAAAGGAGACAAGAGAGAAGTACAGAAAAACTGAGATGAACAAAAAGTGCAAAATAAGGCATTAGAAATAATTCAAATAAGTAGTACTTACAGTAAATTAAATGGAATATAATTTACCTGTTAAAAGATAATCAAAAAGGGTTTAAAAAAGAAAATCAAACTATATGCTGTTTTGAAAAAGATACACCTAAAATATAAGGACAAAAAATGTTTGAAAAGACTTCACATAAGGATAAAGATAAGCCAGGAAATCACTAACTGGATAAAAAGGTAGATTAGTTATATAAATATCTAATAAAATACAGAAAGGCAATAATCTTATAGGGAAAAAGTAGATGACTACATAATGATAAAAGGTCCCATTCACTAGGAAGATAACATTTCTAAACTCACACTAATAAGCCCTCAAAATATATAAAAGAAAAATTAACAGACTTACAGAAGAAACTGAGAAATCTACTATAGTGGGTAAATATAATACAACTTTGTCAGTAACTGATAAATTAACTAGACCAAAAAATTAGGTCATAAAAGATACAAATGACAACTTTACAAAAATTGACAACTTTCAATAAATACTAAAGATCTGATCATGATGTTCCTGGACCACAATGCAATTAAGTAAAATCTATAACCAAAGGCTAATTTAAAAGCACCCTTCTATTTAACTTATTGGTCACAAGAGAAAACATGAGAATTACAAAGTATTTTTAAAAGCAATTTCCAGAAGAATACATACAGTGTAACATTTACATAGATTTTAGAAACATGCGAAACAATACAAGATGCTGCCTATATATATGGTAACTGTTTAAATAATCATATGGTAATCAAACACCATATTCAGGGCTGTTTCCTCTCAGGTGGAAGAATGGGAGCTGTCACTGGGAAGGAGTACACTGGA
This sequence comes from Mustela nivalis, assembly GCF_964662115.1. Classification (NCBI taxonomy): domain Eukaryota; kingdom Metazoa; phylum Chordata; class Mammalia; order Carnivora; family Mustelidae; genus Mustela; species Mustela nivalis. Next base: position 50,112,848 of record NC_139031.1, read on the forward strand.
TGCTTTATCTGTATTGATTTCTTAAGGTGCTAGGTAAGTTCATGAATATCTGTATTATTTTTTATACTTTTCTGTATAGCTTAAATATGCATACCAAATTTTAAAACAGTAACACTAAAGAAATACTTGCCAAAATCCTCAAACTCAGGAAAAAAATAACTTTTACAGGTGTTTATTAAAGTTTAAGATTTAGGAAAAGTACTTTCTTAATTATAGACACCTACTATCCACTCCACTCATATCCACCTATGTACCACACACATACATAAGCCAATGACAGTCAAAACCCATGTCCACACCACTAGAACTAAAGGTATTCCCATTAAAGTAAGGAAAAGACAAGGTTGCCATTTATCACCATTATCAGTTAATTGAACACTGTCATGAAAAAGCCATTTAATATAATAGGGCAGTGTAACAAGAAAATAGGGGGAAAAGCTAGAATTATCATTATTAGCAGATAAAAAATTAAAGCCCTAGAAAAAGAGAAATCAACTGAAAAAAGTTTTAAAAGGGATCAATAATAACTAATACAAAGAAAAATATATAATTCATAATAGCAACAACAAAAATATCTAAAAAATTTTTTAAGTGTAGAAGTTATAAGAAGAAAATTATAAATTCTCCAGGATATAGAATTTAAGTGAGGTACAACAATAATTAAAAGGTACCAGAATGAAATGAAAGAGAAACTGATTTTTGTGTATGTATAGATTAGTGGGAATTTAGTTTATGATGTTTCAAATCAGTGGGAAAAGATGAATTATTTGATAAATGATACTGGGCCATCTTGCCAGACTTACAAAGGGAAAAAAACCCAACAACCTAGATTCTTATTTATTCAAATAAATTTCAGTTGGGTATAAAGTTTAAAATTTAAAAAAAAAAAAAAAGAAAAGAAGAAATTTATTAAGTGCATGAGAAGAATTTATAAAATTTTAAAAAAATCATCCTGGAATAAGGAAGACATTTCCAACTAAACCTCTAAAGCCAGATTCAGATTTAAAGAACCTGAGATATAATAGAAATATAATATAAAGAACCTGAGATTGAATGTGCCATTTTAAGACCTTTTTTCTCTCCGCTTCTCTTAAAAGCCATCCCAGACAACAGGGAAGCAAGTAACAAACACAAACTCTACCTTTGACAATAGGTCTGTAACCCTAAAACTTAGTTAATGAAGACTGACCGGTAGCAGATAGAATGCTAAACCGAAATGGATGTGGAAGAAGATGCCAATGACAAGCAAGCCAAATTATCCTGCAGAACTATGGAAAGATTCCTAATTGGAGATAGAAAGTATCCCAGAAAGTGGGGTGGGGGTGAAGATAAGAGAACTCTAAAATTCTGAATAAACAACATTTGAACTGCCAGGTCTCCTACACAGTCAGGTAATCTGCCATGCCTTCTCCACTGTAGGATATGTGAGGACTGGTCTTTGGAGATACTCTGGTCTCAAGGAATCACACAGAGAAGGGTATAAGCCTGAAGACAAGGACTAAGTTTATGTACCAAAATATTCCCTACCAAGGAATGTCTATACCCAGCTGTCTATACCTAGCTACCTGAGAAAGTATCTACAGATACTGACATTTGAAGGCTCCTCAATTAAGAAACTGTTTACACTGATTACCCTGCAGTTCAGTCCAAGAGGTAAGGAGCCCATGCACATACACTGCCTTATCTACTAGTTTAATAATAACTTAGTCTTATAAATATGACTCACAGATGATAGCAAACATCTAAGAAAAGCTTCCAATAGCAACAAAAAGAGAAAAACAAAATTCAAAGGTAATACAGAAAATACAGACAAGAGAGCATGAAAGGTACTACAATGCTACTTCAGAATAAGATATTTTAGCCATGAAATAAGAAACCAGAGAATAAATAAAAGCTCTCAGAAATTAATAAGAGCTGAAATAAAAGTGTTGATAGAAAAATTAAGGCTACCTCTCAGAAGATAGAACAAAGAAGCAAAGATGGGTAACAAGAGAGACAAGATTAGAGACTCAATTGCTGAAGAATCACAATACCAGTAACAGAGAACAAAGAAATCTGTTGAAATGATAGAAAATGCCCAACATGATAACTTAAAAAAAAAAAAAAAAAAAAAGAGGCACATCAAGTTACATTATTGTGAACTTCCGGAAGAACCTCAGGGATATGAGAAAATATTTATTTAAAGATTGATTTATTTGAGAGGAGAGAGAGCTCCCGTGTGCATGCACACGCACAAGATGGGGAGGGGCAGAAGGAGAAGATTGGCTGCAGACTCCCTGCTGAGCGCAGAGCCTGAGGCCAAGCTTGATCTCAGGACTCAGGAGATCAGAACTTAAGCAAAAACCTGGGTGCACCTGGGTGCACAAACAAAAAAACAAGACCTGACACTTAACCAACTAAGCCACCCAGGAGCACCACCCCCCCCCCAAAGATTTTAAATGCTTACAAAGGAGGAATAAAAAAAGTAAGTGGGTCAGACTGACAGATTTTGACAGATTTCTCAAAAATAACACCAGAAGCTAGTTAATAATGGAGCAATGCCTTCAAAATTCTTTTTTTTTTTTTTTTAAAGATTTTATTTATTTATTTGACAGACAGAGATCACAAGCAGGCAGAGAGAGAGAAGGAAGCAGGCTCCCCGCTGAGCAGAGAGCCCGATGCGGGGATCGATCCCAGGACCCTGGGATCATGACCTAAGTCGAAGGCAGAGGCTTTAACCCACTGAGCCACCCAGGCGCCCCTGCCTTCAAAATTCTAAGTGAAAATGATTTTCAACACAATTCTATACCCAGTTTAAGAATCCTTCAACTCTATGGTAAAACAAAGACATGAGATTCATCAAGTCTCCAAATATTTAATATAAGATATACTTTCTCAGGAACCTTTTAGGGGATACATTCCATTCAATAGAGAGACTTATGAAAAGGGAACACCTGGGGTCCAGGAAGACAGTGGGTCTAACTTAGGAGAGAAGTGAAAGGACATCCAGGATGGCAGAGAAGGGAAGTCTAAGATAAGTGTGCCTTAAGGTTAGAGTGCAAACAGTCCATACTGGAATATGTAGAAAGAAGACTCTATGAAGGATGTTTCCAAGAAATAAAAGAAAAGCAACAGATTGTCTAATTGTACAATTTTATTAAGGAACATTTACAGAGGAACATTTATTTAGCCTCCAAGTCAAGAAAAACTAAGTAATGAAAAAGTATGGCAGATATTAGTTCTAGGCCAGGAAAAAAAAAATAAATAAAAAGGAAAAAGTGATCACAGTATACTATTTGGTTGACTAATATAAAAAATGAAACACCAGAGGGCGCCTGGGTGGCTCAGTGGGTTGAGCCGCTGCCTTCGGCTCAGGTCATGATCTCGGGGTCCTGGGATCGAGGCCCGCGTCGGGCTCTCTGCTCAGCGGGGAGCCTGCTTCCCTCTCTCTCTCTCTGCCTGCCTCTCCATCTACTTGTGATTTCTCTCTGTCAAATAAATAAATAAAATCTTTAAAAAAAAAAAAAAGAAAGAAACACCAGAAATGAAGAGCATGAAAGCTATCATACACAAAAGAAAACAAGGTATAAATAATTTTTCCTTCTATCACAGTGTCCCTATAAAATAAGGGCTTATGTAAGTCTCCTCCAAGTAAAGAGCTGACAACCCCCATGGATTAAGTATCTAAAAGAGCTAAGTCTTTTTGTAGAAATTTTTTTTTTTTTTAAGATTTTATTTATCCATTTGACAGACAGAGATCACAAGTAGGCAGAGAGGCAGGCAGAGAGAGAGGAGGAAGCAGGCTCCCTGCTGAGCAGAGAGCCTGATGTGGGACTCGATCCCAGGACCCTGAGATCATGACCCGAGCCGAAGGCAGCGGCTTAACCCACTGAGCCACCCAGGCGCCCCTAAAAGAGCTAAGTCTTGAATGTTTTTCCCTTGTGCTGAGTCTGATCCATTCTAAAGTGTTTAAGCTCAAGAGAAACTAGCTATAGGATCAGGTTATGGATGGACAGTAAGGCAACTTACTTATCACCATCTTAAGGCATTCAGGATTGTCTTGAATAAGTGGTTCAGCTTGTACCGTTTTACTTAAGAAATTCTTTGATATAAGAGGAAACCTGACTTTAGCAAGGATATCAACCATAAATGGCTGGCGATTAGGTTCATCATATTTCAACCATCTGACCGCAGCATCATAAACCTAAGGAGGGAAAATAGCATAGTAAATAAAGTTCTTAGAAGGCAGCAACATTTCCAATTACCTGTTTACTCTCATACTGAAGGTTAGGGGAGGATCTCATGAAGATACAACCATTTATTCAGATATTTTATTTATTCAGATATTTTCTTTCATTCCCAAATACTTGCCTGTACGTCACAATAGTTTACCCACTGCTCTAATGACTCTTGTAGATAGATTTTAGAACTAATTACTACTATATAATGCAATCACAGGAGGATATAGGATACTGACTTTATGATTTTTTAAAACAAAATGTAACTTCTTGGGGCACCTGGGTGGCTCAGTGGGTTAAAGCCTCTGCCTTCGGCTCAGGTCATGATCTCAAGGTCCTGGGATGGAGCCTTGCATTGGTCTTTCCCTGCTCAGCAGGGAGCCTGCTTCCTCCTCCCATCCCTCTCTCTCTCTCTGCCTGCCTCCCTGCCTTTCTGCCTACTTGTGATCTCTCTCTGTCAAATAAATAAATAAAATCTTTAAAAAAAAAGTAACTTCTCAGAAGGAGCTGTGATGTACATTTCAATGGAAAGAAACCTACTGGTTAATGATAGTTTCAATACATGTTCACTCGGTACCAGGAACATAGACTAATTTCCTCAGGGGGAAGTTTCCACTCCAAGACATATGAAGGTCATCTATGACTTTATTTCAATACAGTATTCCTAATTATGAATTGATACCTGTTTTCCAGAAACTTTACAATATAAAAATTCTATATTTTAAAGGATATTTATATAAGAATTGTTTTCAAAATAGTACTATAGCACTCATTTATTTTTACCAAACAAGTCCAAGTTTATTAACACAATTTGATTTATAAATTATTAGTTTTGTTTTGTTTTTAAAGTAGGCTCCATGCCCAGGGGCCCCCAGGGTGGCGCTGTCAGTTAAGCATCTGACTCTTGGTTATGAGCTCAAGCCCTGAGTTGGCTCTGTGTTTGGTGCAATCTGCTTGAGATTCTCTCCCTCTGCTGTTTCTGCTCATGTGCTCTCTCAAATAAATAAATAAAAATAAATAAGTAAATAAATTAGGCTCCATGCCCAATATGGGGCTTGAGCTCATAGCCCTGACATCAAGAGTCCCATGCTCTACCAACTGAGCCAGCCAGGTGCACCACAAATCATGAGTTTAAACACACTGATAACACATCTTTTATTTCATAAACATAAAAATCTGCCACATAATTGTTTGAGCTACTTAAGTTGGTTCAGTTGGAGTTACTGTTAATATGGCCCAAGTTCTGATCTCCATATGAGTTAATTTTTTATGGGAACTGGCCTATTTTTTTAAAAATAAATTTTTAATCTTGGAAAGTTTTATATTTACAAAAGAGTTGCAAACATAGTACAGAGTCCCTCATATACCCTGCACCCTGCTGTTAAAGTGTTATATTATTAGCAAGGTACTCTTCTTTCATATATAAATTTTTTATTTTTTATTAACATAAAATGTATTAGTAGCCCCAGGGGTACAGGTCTGTGATTCACCAGGTTTACACACTTCACAGCACTCACCACAGTAGCAAGATACTCTTATCACAACTAACGAATCAATTATTAAGTACAGTCCATATTTCCAAAACTTTAGTTTTTTTATCTAATTTTTCCCTCTGTCCCAAACCCATAAAAGATACCACATCTCATTACTCATTATGTCACCTTAGATTTTCTAGACTTTCACAGTTTCTCAGACCTTCCTTGTTTCTGATCACTTTGACAGTGTTAAAGATTTTATTTATTTAAAGAAAAAGAGCACAAGCAGACAGAGCGAGGTTCCCCGCTGAGCAGGAAGCCTGATGCAGTGCTCGATCCCAGGACCCTGAGATCATGATCTGAGCTGAAAGCAGATGCTCAACTGTCTGAGCCACCCGGGAGCCCTGCTAGTCAGATATTTTGTAAAATGTCCTTCAATTTGGGTTTGTCTGATGTTTTCCTCATTAAACCAGAATTACAGTTTTTTCAGAGGAAGACCACAGAGGTGCCATGCCATTCTCCTTACTTTATATTAAGGGTACATAATATCAACATGACTTATCATTGACAATATTAACCTATACGTAGTGCTCATCAGGTCTGATGATCTGTAGATACCATTTGCCAGGTTTTCTTCAGACTAAAGTTGTTTTTTAATTCCCTTTCCATAATGCATGTAAGTCAGTTAATTTTAGTCACATAGCTGAGAAGTGTGGTTGTGTTTGTTGTTGTTTGCCTAGCCAGGTCTTCCAGGTCCAACTTGTCAATTTGCAGACTACTATAACCAATGACTCTGGGCCATTAAGACCAGACAAAAATGGCTCAGTGCAAATCTTTTATCTTTAGAAGAAAAGTAATTCAAGGCTTATGATCTTATAGTACCTCTATTAGTTTTCTATTGCTGATGTAACAAATTATCATAAATTTACTGCCTTCAAATACAGAGAAGGGTGTGGGACTGAAAAGAGGGATTAACTGAATGTCTGCATATCAAAGTGTTACTGTTGGACCACCTAGCTCCCAAATGCCTGTACCCAGCTTACACCTCCAATAGTTTGAGAGTAAAAATGTGTCACACTTGGTTAAAATCAGTGTGTCAGTAGGGTTGCCGGAGGATCTAGAGGAGAAAGCATTTCATTGCCTTTTCCAGAATCTAGCAGCTGCCTGCATTCCGTGGCTTATGGCCTCTTCCTCCCATCTTCAAAACCAGCAATCACTGGCCAAGACTTTCTTACATCCCATCACTCTGACATGGACTCTTCTGCCTACCTTTCCACACTTAAGGGGTCTGGTGATTACAGTGGGCCCACCTAGATAATTTCATCTCAGAGATCTTTACCTTACCACATCTGCAAAGTCCCACTTGCCATGAAAGGTACTTACTGGTTCTGGGGATTAGGATGTGGACATCTTTGGAGGGGAAGCATTATTCTTCCTACCATGGTATCCAATAACTTTACTTCTACCAAATGGCCTACCTCTCAGACAGAAAGCCCTTGCAAGCACCCAAGATTTACTTTTCCTATGAAACGATTTTGGAATACTCTGTTTAATGAACAGATTCTCTCCTAATATGATTCTTTTCCTTGTCATGTATCCAAACATGAAACATAAGAAATCAATAAGGATATTTTTACTAAGAAAAATGTGGGAAGACAATTTAGTTACCTGATCCTCTGCTCTCACAGTCAGAGTGTCCTGGTTGAGGAGATGTGTAACTCGCTTGACATCAAGTTGCAGAAATTCGTCAGTTTTGTAAACTTCAGTAAAATGCTGATGAATAAAGTCATCTGCAGTTGCTTTCAATTCAGGACAATCCAGACACTCTGCTAGCACACTTATACCTAAATACAAAAGAAAGTAAATGAATAGAAAATGACTTTAAAAAACCCCAAACAGGGGCGCCTGGGTGGCTCAGTGGGTTAAAGCCTCTGCCTTCTGCTCGGGTCATGATCCCAGGGTCCCGGGATCGAGCCCCGCATGGGGCTCTCTGCTCAGCGGGGAGCCTGCTTCCTCCTCTCTCTCTGCCTGCCTCTCTGCCTAGTTGTGATTTCTCTCTGTCAAATAAATAAAATATTAAAAACAAACAAACAAACAAACAAACAAAAAACCCAAACAAACCCCAAACAAACACTGAAGACAAAGTATGACTCCAGAAATACGAGGCTGAACGAATTTCATAAATTTGGATCCTCTTCTATTCTACTGATTTGTTTATTCTTATGCCAATACCATACTGACTTAAGTATGGCTGATTTTGATACTTTGTAGGAAAAACCCCTTCAATGTTTTTTCACATTTTTTCTTGGCTAGTGTTAAACATTTTCTCTTGTAAATAAATTTTAAAATAAGCTTATAACATTCTACTTTTGATTCTACATTTTGATATGATTTTAAGTTCCACAGTAGTCTTAGGTTCACAGCAAAGTTTAATAGCAAGTACAAAGTTCCCATATACTCCTGTTCCACAAACAACCAACTTCCTCCACTACCAATATCTCACACCAGGGTGGCAAAGTATTATTATTATTACATTTTTTGGTAAAGAATTATTTTTAAAAAGACATTCATTGATGGATTCAATTTGGCTGACTGGGTGGGGTGGGGGGGTAGTCTTGCTCCCAGGACCCTGTGACCACGACCTGAGGTGAAACCAAGAGCTGGAGGTCCAACTGACTAAGCCATCTAGATAACCCTCATCTTTCCTTCTTGATTAGACTTGTTAGGTATTTTATACGATTCTTTGAAATAATTAGCTTTTGTTTCTCTGGTCAATCTATAGTCTATTAATGTGATTTTTCCATTTTATTAATTTTACTTTAAAAAGGTATTTTCTTTTACTTTCATTAGGTGTAAAAATTTTTCTTTTCTACCTCTTCAGGTAGACTACTCTGTTGAGATAAAAATAAATGCATTTATTTGGAAGTATTTGAAGACTACAAATCAAATTCTTTTTAAAGAAATACTTGAGTCACATTCCAAAGTTTTGATTTTTTCTGTGCTTATTGTCATATATTTCTATATAGTCTGTAAGTTCATTTTTAATACCTCTTTAAAAATTCTTTTAAAATAATTCGTCAAGGGCGCCTGGGTGCTCAGTCGTTAAGCATCTGCCTTCGGCTCAGGTCATGATCCCAGGGTCCTGGGATCAAGCCCCGCACTGGGCTCCCTGCTCAGCAGGGAGCCTGCTGCTGCTTCTTCCACTCCCCTTGCCTGTGTTCCCTCTTTTACTGTGTCTCTATCTCTCTCTGTCAAAAATAAATAAATAAAATCTTTAACAAATATTTGTCTTAGCAATGTGTCCAATGAATGTTTTAAAATGTAATTTTTTTCTCCATTTGCATGTCAAATTCTACTGCCTTCTAACTTCCTGTTACAGATAAATTGATGTCATTCTGATTCTTTCTTTTCTAAGTAAACTTTTATATTAGTTATCTATTTCTTTTAGATTTTACTTATTTGAGAGATCTATTTCTTTTAGATTTTATTTATTTGAGAGCATGTGAGTGAGCTCAGAGGAGACTTCCAGCTGAGCAGAGAGCCCTATGCAGAGCTTGATCCCAGGACCCTGAGATGACCTGAGGCAAAGACAAATGCTAAACCAAGTGAGCCACCCAGGAACCCCAGTTATCTACTGCTGCAGGAAAAACAACTCTAGCACTTAGTGGCTCAACATAACAGTAACATATTATTTCTTGCAATTCTCTGAGTCAACTGAGTGGTTCTTCTGAACATGGCTGGTTTAGCTTATGTCTGTAGTTAGCCGGTTGCTCAGTTGGGAATGGATGGTTTAGAATGGCCTCATTTACTTCTCTCGTAGTATGTAAGCTGGTTGGTACAGACATCAGCTAGTACAGCTCATCTGTGCCCCAAATGGCCTCTAATCTTTTCATAATAGCAAAAGAGTCCCCAGCAGCAAAGAAGGGCAAGCCCCAAAGCATAATCATTTTTTAAGCCTTTGCTCATGTCACATTTGCCAATGTCCCATGGGCTAAAGCAAGCTACATGGCCAAGCCTAGGCTACACAGGGAAAAAACTCTACCTCTTGATTGACGGCTACAAAACCACATATACAAAGACTCATACAAGGATGGAAAGAATTTGTGGCCAATTTCTGGCTAACCTACCATACTCTTTCTCTCTAAAAGCTTATAAATTCTTTTTATATTGGTTTTTTAAGAAATTATGGTAAAACATATGCAACATAAAACTTACCATTATTGACATTTAGTTTATTCACCATGTTGTGCCACCATCACCACTATCTAGTGCCAGAGCATTTTTATCACCCAAAGAGAAGTTCTCTCCTGATTTTGGAGGCAAAAAATATCACTAGGATATATCTAGGAGAGGAATATCTTACTTCATCAGGTCTGGTACTTAGTATAATTTGGTGTGAAAAGTAAAGTTTTTTTTGAGCTCAAATAAGTTTTATTACTTCTTTGATACTGCATTTCCTCCATCTGTTCCTTCTGAACTTCCTATTTCATATCACTGTCCCTTCATCTTCCTTTCATTTTTTATGTTTTCACTAATTATTTCCATTCCCTTGCATTTTTGTTTTGTTATCATGAGACAGTTTTCTCTGTTTGATCTTCTTCAGTCTGATTTTTAGGAATATCCAATCTATTTATCAATTCAATGGAATTTCATGGAAAATCACAGCTTTCCCCCACCCCCTTCATATGCATCATTTCTATCTTAAGTTCTCCTCTTCTTATATTAAAGTTGTCTATAGGAAACATTCATTTTGGCTGTTTAGCTTGCTTTCTGTACCTCAGACTACTGGGTTTCCTTTAACCTAGAATGATTTTTGCCCAGTTCCATCAGATGTCATGAGTTCCTTTGGTATTCGTGGAAAACAGCTTGTTGGGGTCTTCTAGGTAGCAGAGAACTGACAAGTGGTAAAAACAAAGAGTTCTCTGATCAACTCACAGGTAGAGCCACACTCAGGGCTAAACAGAAAGCAGGCTGAAGTAGTTCCTTTGGGTACTGAGAGTGTAGTTGGCTCAACTAGTTGGGCCACTATCTTTGCCCCATTGATAGCCCAAGAGAATCAGGCTCCCTTTTAGGCTGCTATGCTGTCCCTCCTCTCAGCTTTGAAAACAATGATGACAGAGGGATCCAGAAGTAAAAATCCTAAATGGTCTCCTCCGAAGCCCAAAGCCCAAGATGTGGTTAGCACAAACTTGCTCCAGGTTCCACAGTATGCTTTGTACCATCATATCCACTCCCTACTCTGTTTTTCTTTTAGTTGAAGTACCTGGTTGGAAATTTAGAGTGGTAGGGAGTTAGGGAAAAATATTTAAGTCATCATCTTCCAAAAACTTATTTGAATTCCCTCTTTATAATAAATTTTGTGAAAATACTTATATAAGGGGAAATAAGTAAAATCTCAGGAATGTTAATCTTATTGATGAATGGAGCCCCAAACTATGGCCCAGAGAAATAGATTCATCCCAGAATGTCTCTATTGCACAGGTGAGATTAGAGACTGGTCTTTTTAAAGGATGTTTTTATTTATTTGAGAGAGGGAGAGAGACAAATGCACAAGCAGGGAGAGGAAAAGAGGGAGAAGGACAAGCAGACTCTGTGCTGAGTGTGGGGCACAACATGGGGCTCAATCTCAAGACCCCAATATCATGACCTGAGGTGGGATCAAAAGTTGAATGCTTAACTGACTGAGCCACCCACATGCCCCCATAAGGGTCCCTTAATTAGTATCTTACTTTATAGTCTAAGATTTTTAGTTTTTCCAGTAAACAATAGCTAGCACAACTAAGAATGTAAAGAGGCAACATAGTGTAGTAGTTGAGAACAAAATTACTTAAATTCCAACCTCAGCACCTCCACATACTAGCTATAAGACCTCAGGCAATATACACAACCCCAGTTTTCTCATTCAAGACAGACTGTAGCAATCTTAAGTGCTTCAACAAAGGTGAACACTCATACTTATGATATCATATATCATACCACCACCAGATGCAATCCTTACTCTTCATTCCAGATACATAAAAAATCATTATTAAAGTTATTTCATATTTTTTCTAGAAAATGTAGTACAGTTTTTTTTGTTGCTTTTTTTGTAGTAGTTTTTATTTTTATTTATTTTTAATTTTTTTATTTTTATTTATTTTTTTAAAATTTTATTTATTTATTTGACAGAGATCACAAGTAGGCAGAGAGGCAAGCAGAGAGAGAGGAGGAAGCAGGCTCCCCGTTGAGCAGAGAGCTCAATGTGGGGCTCGATCCCAAGACCCTGAGATCATGACCTGAGCTGAAGGCAGAGGCTTTAACCCACTGAGCCACCCAGGCACCCCGCAGTACAGTTTTTAATGGGCTTCTTGAGGCCTAGATTAATAGGCACCTCCTTAAGCATCTCTTAAAATGTATTCTGAGCATATTTTCTAGTGGACAATGTCTTTAAAATTAAATGAAGATACTTATAAACACACTTTTTAAAATTAAAATACACATTAAAGTTTGGTTTTTAGTAGGAATCTGATTTCTTACCAAGACAATTTGAAGCATCAACTTGTTCTTTCAAAAAATCAACACACATTTTCTTCACAGGTTCAATCTGGTACTGGTTTGCTGCATCTAACAAAGACTGAACGTTGTTGCTATTCACAGAAATTCTGCAAAGAAGTTAAAGTGAATATTAATCTCCTACAATTTATTATTTAAATAATGCTATTATAAAATGTATCCTATTAGCCCCCGAAATTAAACAGAAAATTAAACTTTTCAGTCCTTGCATCAGTATGGCATCCTTGTAGTTTTTCATGTTGAAGAATTTGGAGCATACCAATTTGTCACCCCAATGCTCCGGCATGGTAGATGCCAACCTTACTTCTCTATAATGGAAATGATCCTTCTTAACTTACCTAGCAGTATAAGCAAATTCTACAAGTTGTTCGATAATGTCTGGTTCAGCATCTTTGAGCTCAACTTCAAAGGACTTTGATTCAAGCATGTTAGCTAAAATGAAAAGAAGAAATATAAATGTCATGAGTACTATTATTAGTTTAACTGAGGGCCAGATCATTCCAGGCCATGTTAAATATGGAAAAGAATAATAGGACAGAGATTTCTCTAGAAAAAATATACCCAGAAAGCCCGACATTCCTATAATAAATGCAAAATTAATTCTCCACACTTGAAAAGTGCCTTAAATTAAAATAAGCTAGGAAATTAGTGAATTAGTATATTTCTTAAAAAAAAAAAAAAAAGCCAAGTAAACACATATATAAAATAGTCTTACTATTCCCCCAAGTCCTAAAATACTTGAGTAGCACTCTTCTAAATTGCTGTGAGCAAAACTACATCTGATGCAGCTGGCAAACATCTACAAGAACAATGACAATTACAGCAATGCAATTGCTATAATAAATATAGCTATAGCTAACAAAGCTCTCATTCTCTACCAATAACCTTACAGGTAGCCAGAGCACCAAAGAGAAAACTTGAGGCAGATATATTACATAACCTGATCAAGCTCATAAAATAATACTAAACAGAGGAACCAGGACTTGGATACAGTTCTTAACTTTAAATCTAGAGTTCTTTCTAGTATGGTATTTCATACTTCATTTTTATTTAGTTTAACTTGCTAGACAAATTATCCTAAACATTTATTTTCTTCTTTGCTTTTCCATCTAAGGTCAAGAAGAAAACTGGGCATTCAAGTAGAAACTGTACCTTCATCCATAAAATCTTTGGGCCTGTAAGGTTGATGAGAGAACATTTTTCTTTTGCTCAATCCTCACCACAACCACTTTTCAATCACTTCATTGTTTTATGGCCTTAATTTCTTAAATGCTTTAAAAACTAGGAAGATATTTTCATTTAGACTCCACCTCATTCTCACGGAAAAAAATTTATGTTTTACTTTAATATACTTACTTGTGAACATTAAGTTAAAAAAATGACTGGCTGCTGCAAGGACAACTCGATGAGCAGGTATCTTTCTTTCCTGGACCATAAGGATCACATCACATAACGTTTTCTAGTGAAGGGAGAAATAAATGAAATGAAAAGGGGCGCACTGGGCCTGGCTTAGCAAACATAACAAAACCGGTGCTTGACAAATGCTTCAACTCAATTTTCTATTCAAATCCAGTCTTTGTCCAGCACAGAAACTGTTCCTCAGACACATTTAGAAGAGATGTAGAGTTGCTATCATGATTTGCTGTATTAAAATATGGCACTGAGCTTCCCTTAGAAAAGCAGTCTACTAATCCTTTAGAAAAACCATTTTTTTTCCCTGACACAAAATGTAAGGTATTTCTCATGGTGTTATTTTATGGAGATTTTAAATGAAGTAAAAGCAATGTCTTTGATGGTTTTTCAAACATAGCAATTTGGATTTTTAAAAAATTATCAATACTTGGTAAGACCCAAAGTTCACACTGTATTTCCCAAGAAAGTAGCTTACACAGCTTTAACTTGAAACAAAAACAATTCAGAGTGCAGACTGGACAAAGCCAATGACCACTCAGCACTCTTTCCTTAGTAACACTTCTCTCAAATGTATGTCTGATAGGGGCTGGATAGCAACCGCTTTTTAAATTGTGATTTCTGACCAAGGCCAAAATGGTGTCACTCTAGGTTGTCGAAAGAAGGCAGAGTTAGATTAAATACTTACAATGCTGTAGAAATAAATAGTAATGAAAAAATTTAAGGTTTACTGGCACACTTAAAGATGAATTTCAAGGAGAAAGAATATCTTTATTGTCAAACAAAATTTCAATTTCTTAATGAAGTTGAAGATAAAATGTACATGTTAGTCTCAGAGAAAATCTGGAGACTGTGATATGTTAGGAACTCTTAGCACTGGGAATATGAAGCAAATAATACTTCTAGAATAAGAGAAAATTCTATCACATTTTGTAAATTTTAAGGAATTACTAAACTAGTAATACAGATCACCTGGGTGTCTCGGTTGGTAAGTATCTGCTTTCGGCTCAGGTTATAACCTGGGGTCCTGGGCTGGAGTTCTGCAACAGGCTCCCTGCTCACGGGGGAGTCTGCTTCTTCCTCCCCTGCAACCTCTCCCATCTGCTTGTGCTCTTACTCTCTCTCTCAAATAAATAAATAAATAAAATCTTAAAAAAAGAAACTACTAATATAATTTCTGATAGGTAAGTCACTATATTCTACTTTATTAGTCCACGAATAAAAATCCAAGTGAGACGGTAATGCTCAGTACAAGAAAGGAAATGAGCTTTAGTTTTATTTTATAGTGGGCTAAAAGATGAACATATTTCACTTTTACTGCTATGTTAAGATTTTTTTTATAAGGCCAACAGACTGCTACTTAGATATTATATTCAAATTACTTATGGTTAAAGCCATTGTTATCCCAAGAGTGTCTCAAATTTTTCAATTTTTATTTCCTTTGATTTGGTGGGGGAGGTACAGAGTAGGCATAGTTCTTAGGTGACTTTGCCACATACCATACCGAAAATACCAGGTAGCAAAACCAAGTCAACTATTTGGTTACAACGAAACAAGCTGATCTACTTGCTCAAGAGAAAGAAAGAGGGAAAAAAGGTGGAAAGAAAAGAAGGAAAAGGAGGGAGAAAAAGAATTTGGACAGAAGAACAAGAAAGTTAGATAAGGGAAGAGTCTATGGCTGCTGACAGAGTTCCAGAAGATGTACAACTATACTGAAAGGCAGCGAAAAACCTTTCCAAAATATATACTCAGTAATAGTGAGTTTTAGTGGCATGGATTTACAGGCACTTTAGAAAGGTAAAGAAATCAGAGCATTCTCTGCACAGCAATTTAGTGCTAAGAATAATCTCCAGCTGGATATTAATGTTATGGAAGGAATGGGTGGAACCTTTTGTATCCAAATGGTACATCTGACTGTACTATGTAGACTAACAGGTTTCAACAAGAGATGGGACTGACTTAAAGAAAGATGTTCCACTCAGGAAGAGTCTATTTGCAGACAGAAAATGGGAAGAGACAGAGATCTGGGTTACACTGGAGAATATGAAAGGTAACAAGTCCTATGTGAAATGAAGAGAAACTTAAACAAAAACTACCCTTTGGACAATACATGTTCACTGGATAGAACAAGAAAAAAATACATAAACTCTGGCAATTTGTTTATATCCACCTGTATTTGTTATTTTCAGCTTTTGAATTTTTAGTCTCTTATATATTGCACATATTTGTGAATCTGTGAAATTCTCACCATCTAAAATTACTTTTAGTAGGATTTAGGTCCTTCATATTTATTACTGATAACTCATGTTTCATTTTACAGAAGCCATATTCTTTTACATAATTTATTATGCTTCCTTGCTGTCTTTTTTCTCTAACTACCAGGTGGTATTTTAATCCCATTTTCTTTGTACTTGTGCACTTTTTTCTTCTTTTAGGGACTTACTTATAGATCTGTCAAATATTTGCAAAGTGAATTCAGCAGGGTTATTAGTCAAACATTGTTCTAGGAATGCAAGGAGCATTCAAGAACAGTAATTCTTTCATATAATTCAGGATATTCACAGGTTAAAAGAGAAAAACTTCACATAGAAAACCTTCAATAGAAGGCAAAATTAAAAATTCATTTCCTTGTATACTCTTTAATAAAGTAAATGATGTATCTGTTCGCTGAAGGTGATTCAACTCAAAAGCAAACATCACATTTAATGGTGACACGAAAGAAGCATTCTCATTTAAATTTGAAACAGAGACACATATACTGTTACTACTATTAATGAATTATTGTTCTGAAAATTTTAGCCAAATTGAAAATTGCCTCTGCCCCAGACAACTTACCAGTATTTAAGTTTAGCAAGCACCTGTAGCTCTCTTGATGAACCAAACCTTTCTTTGTATAGGAACCAGAGCACCAATATGCAACCTTCAAGCACTGCTATGTCTGTCTGTAGCTGGTACCATTGAGTCTGCACACAGTCAAGAAGTGTTACAGACCACTGAACTCCCTTTTTACTGATTAACTGCCCTAAAGTGCTTTTAAAAATCTTTGGGCCAGGTAAAAACCTCAGTTGGTATTTAGACAAAAGTCTCCCTTCTCCCCAGGTGGTCAGCCTTCTGGATAAAGCTCATATGCCTTTCCAATCAAAACTGGTCTCTTGGGCGCCTGGGTGGCTCAGTGGGTTAAGCTGCTGCCTTCGGCTCAGGTCATGATCTCGGGGTCCCGGGATCGAGTCCCGCATCGGGCTCTCTGCTCCGCAGGGAGCCTGCTTCCCTCTCTCTCTCTGCCTGCCTCTCCGTCTACTTGTGATTTCTCTCTGTCATATAAATAAATAAAATCTTTAAAAAAAAAAAAAAACTGGTCTCTTAAGTATTGGCTTTTGAGCAATGAGCAGCTGAACTTGGGGTTTTAGGTAACAAAATCAGTAAGAAAATGAAGATAAATAAACTTAACACTTATAGAACTAAATAAAAAAGTCAGTAAGATGGCTGGACAGAAATAAGATAAATATGAAAAAGCAATTAGCTAACCTATATGTGAGCAGTAAGCCATAAGGAAACACAAATAAGGGGAAAAAACCACAAAAACCTGGCATGGCAGCAACAAAATAATTAAATGTTGAGAAATAAATGTAAGAAATGTAAGGCATCTACATTAAACAGTAATTTAATATATGATAAAGATACTATTTCAAAAATGTGGCCAGAAGGTGGAGCACTGGCAATGTTCAGGGCAGTGAAACTACTTCCTATGATACTGTAACGGGACACATTTATAGTACACAACTGACAACATCCACAGAATGTACAACACAGAGAATAAACCTTAATGTAAACTGTGGTCAATAATAATGTAACAAAATACTGGCTCATCAATTTTAATAAATGTATCATACTTGTGTTAGCAAGATGTTAACAGTAGGGGAAACTGGGAGGGGGAGAGGAAAAATGGAAAGCTCCGTACTTTCTGCTCTATTTTCTGGTAAACCTAAAACTACTCTAAAAAGCAAAGTCTACTAATTAAAAAAAAAAAAAAAGTGGTAAGAGAATGGATAATTGAAAAATTGGTATTAGTATAACTGTTACCCATTGAGGGGAAACAGATTTCTCTCTCATAATATAGTGTCTCTTCTCTGGGGCAAGTTAAGTACTGGGAAGGAAGGTTCAGTCCTTTTCTCCAATGTCACTTGTGGAAGAGGTTCTATAGGACAAGCAAGAATAAAATAGAGGTCACTGACCACACACACACTGCTAGGCCTTCTGGTTCATTTTCTTCTGTAAGTCTGCCCCAAAGTGGAACATAACTCATCTCAAATGTTTGGAACCAACAGTGGAAGAGGGTTGCTGAAATCCATTATGCAGAGACATTCAATGCACTGAAGACAAGGAGAAATTTAGGGGATGCTTTAGTGCCTACAGATATGAGTCCTTTGGTTGGGAAAGGTTTCACTTCAAAACAGGCAATCATTTCAGGCAAGCGTTGGTAGAATGACCTGTTCTCTTTATGTGTTTGCCAGGTAAATAGGACTGCAAATGGCAGTAGTCTCCATGTAAGCTCCACAGCATTGTAAAAGGTTCTAACTTTTAACAATATGTGCTGGCATTACTAGGAGGCATGCAGCTAATTCTATTCCCAAACTGTATCCTTCATCATATCCCAAAAAGAGGACTGAGGAATGACTAACCTTTGGATTTATGTAGCTTGTCAATAAGGTTCTGCAATCAGTCCTGCCCAGCGTGATTTCAAGTTGGCCCTGGATATAAATCCCTGAGTAGACTGTAGTAGATTCAACTATAGTTGGGTGATGGATTTAAATCACTGAAAAGATAAAGGGAAATGGAGCCCTTATTATATGGGGGTAAATCATCTTCTTCGATTGAGATACTAAGAAAGCCTCAACAAAGCCATAATAAACTAAGCTAAGAGAAAAATTAAAAAGGCCTTAGGAGGGGTGCCTGGGTGGCTCAGTGGGTTAAAGCCTCTGCCTTCAGCTCAGGTCATGATCCCAGGGTCCTGGGATCGAGCCCCACATTGGGCTCTCTGCTAGGTGGAGAGCCTGCTTCTTCCTCCTCTCTCTCTCTCTGCCTGACTCTCTGCCTGCTTGTGATCTCTGCCTGTCAAATAAATAAATAAAATCTTAAAAAAGAAAAAAAAGGCCTTAGGAATCTTATCTGTTCAGATAATCAAGAAAAATAGCACTGGATTTAAACATACATAATCACAGTAAAGCACACGGGAAAGTAAAAGAAAAACAAAGTGAGATACCCAGATTAATAGAGGAAAAAGGGGATTTCTTCCTTAAGGGAAACATGGCAAGTTAGGTCAAACAGCTTTAGAAGGCAAAGGAGATGTAGTTTGTTTTAACTGCTCTTTACAAGATGAGACTAGAAAAAAAGAGTCTGTTATTTATTCAAGTAAGGTGATATAAGCCAAAGAGATATATGAAGGAAGAAAAGCAAAATTCAGCAGTAGACTAAAACGGTTCTCAGAAAAAGCCTGGATCTAAGAAATTTTTGTTGTAGAGCTCTCTTAAAGCTAAAGGTAAGAAATCAAACACATAATTAAGGACTATCCTTAAAGACTAAGACAGTTTTAACAGGTGATTACATTAAATTCAGATAGATCTGTAAAGTTTTGGAAAAGGAAGATCAGCAACAAAGCAGTGCATCCATTATGTAATTTGCAAGGTGACATGGATGGGAAGACAGGAATGTTACATACTATAGTGGAACATATCTGGGAAGTCTGTGGGGAAAAGACCCTACGGGAGAGTATTAGGTCACACGAAAGGAAGGTCAAACAACCCAGACATAATCCAAGCCTAAATGAGAGGATGAACCTGTCCATAATTGGAATTACTTTACTGAGGGTATGAAGGTTGGCAGCAGCTGAATCAATCCTGAGCACACGGGACCTTTTGATTTCCCCTGTGACAGCGTCTATAAGAAAGGCACTAAAGAAAAGAAGCAAAACAAACATTTGGGCCCCAAATCAAAAGACAAGGAAAAGTAAGGAAGGTATTCTAATCTAAACAATGTTAGCTCTATATTATGTACAAAGGAAAGGATTCAACTTGAACAGGTTAACAACTCAGTTGGGGATGCCTGAAAGGAACAGACAAGAGAGTCATAGCCCATTTTGACACATATAGGTAACAAAAAGGAATATGCTACCACTGAGTTTCCAAAGCATGGAATATTCAAATAACGAGGAAAGGCAAGGTCCTGAGAAGCACACTGTAAAGGCCATATTGGTCCCTATGGGGACCACAGGCTTTAGAGGAATCAGTGAAAGGTCATTCTCTTGCTGAGATAAATGGAAAGGAAAAAAGATCCCTCCAAGAGTTAGGATTAGTAGTAGAAAAAAGGAATTTCACAGGATAGGATCATATTGGGGACACAGGGATAAAGAACAACCAGTTGGATCAGAACTGTAGAGAATGCAAAGGCACTAACTGCTCCGCACGACTGCCTGCTACAAATGTGGATCATTCGTCTTTCAAAAGAAAATACTTTGTCACTACACAGAACTCAACTATTACAGCACTGGGTTGTCAAGAACATAAGGTTCAAAAGAGAAATAAAAATTATGATTTAAATGTGCTGAACAGACAACGGGAAAAAGGGAGACTCTAGAAGACCTGGTAGCTGGGTAAATCCACCTAGCAAATTTTTCCAAGAACAAAGGTATCCTATGTCAGTGAAGTATTATTACGCGTGGATGAAAATTCCTTCCCTATATGGTAAAGTGTTCTATTAGCCTCTGGATAAGTGATTCCTCTCACCTGAGTTTAGAATCTGCAAATTATAGATAGCAAACACAGACTGGAAACATGTGCAAGCAAAAAGCCCAGACATCTTTATGTTTTCTTTGAAGATTCTCTGTTTCCTAGAAACTGAAGTTTCTGTTGTTTTAGCCTGGGAACAATAATGTAGGTCAGGACTTTATAGTAAGGTGTCAATATCTGCACTATTTATTGTAGAGTTATCTTTTTGGGTTTGTGGGGGTGGAGATGATGCTGTGCTAATCTTAAGACCCCTAGGAACCCTTCAACATTCTGAAAACACGTGGCACCAACTACCTTGAAATTGGAGAAATTCATCTTTGGAGGTGCTAAACTAATTTAATATATTCCAATGAAAGACAGCCCAGGCAGCAGCTACTGAAGAAAGTTTCCCAGAATCTGCCCAAACACTTAAGCTAATGCTTTCCAGCTGAGCCTGAGCGGTGTAAGAAACAAGGGAGAGCACATATTTGGAAGGGCCTTTAATTTTAACTGACAGGGAGATCACAGACATGGGAATTTAATAATGAGTGGGTTCATAGGAGTCAAATTTTGGGGACTTCATATTTCTAATATGTAATTAGATGGAGTGTTTTAAGCTGTCACTTGGTTGGTCACTGCAGATAATCTGGAGAGCCATGAAAGAAATCTTGGTTGAGAAAAATTGGGGATGGGAAATAGAAGTGAATTTCCAATCTGGAGTTAATAGATTATCAACTCACTTAAAAGCTTTCTGGAGGAAAAAATTTAAATAACTTTTCTGAGGTGGTCTACAGAAGATACACAGAAGAACAGTTATTGATAGAGGATGCCTTTAAGATAGGACAAAATGCTCCCTGTGCAGGTAAAACAACCACCACAAAAACCAAACAGAAAACCTAAAAAAACCACAAAACACCTGGAAACAAATTCTTATTTATTTACTCAGTCCAGTTACTTCTGTTGGGAGTTGGGATAGGGCTTCGGTACCTGAATTCTACTATTCAACCTTCTGAGATTCTCATCAGGGAGTTTACATAAAGATTAACAGCCAGATAATACATAATAAAACACACTACTGGGATGCCTGAGTGGCTCAGTCAATTAAGTGTCTGCCTTGGACTCAGGTCATGAACCCGGGGTCCTGAGAGCTCAGTACTGGCCTCCCCGCTCAGCATGGAGCCTGCTTCTTCCTCAGTCCTGTCCCCAGGCTCATGTGCAAGCACATGCACTCTCTCCCTCAAATAAACAAAATCTTTAAAAAATTATATATATTAAAAAAACACATTATTGATAGATGGGTACTTGGTAATCTCACACCTGGATACCCCAATATTTAAATTTTGGAATTTGCATATTCATATGTCCTGTAGTGGGGAATAAAAGATGGCTGGGCCCAAATCCATCTGTAAAGTCCACTATAAGACATACTTTACCTAGTCTCCTTAGCTGATGGAGATCTTAGTAGATGTACATCTCAAAAGAATAATTGCACCATTAATAAAACAATGTCTTGACTTCTAGCTTAATCAGATAACATCACTCTCATTGAGCAAAACTTGTAGGAGAGAGATGAGCTCCTTCTCCTAGGTGAGGCTGAAGGTCAGACATGTTTTCCCAGCCCCAGCCCCTTTGCCCTCTGTTCCCCATACCACATACAGATGGACAGAGAGAGAGAGAGAGAGAGAGAGAGACACACACACACACACACACACACACACACACCATGTGTGTGGGTGTATGTATATCCATTCTCCTTTTCCTTTCAGGGAAAAGCCTTATAATAGTGGTTTTCAAACTTTTTAAGCAGCAGAATCCATTTTCAAGTGATGTGATTTCACATAATTTACAGAGACAAGGGGCAGATGGTTTGGCTCAGGTCATCATCCTCAGGTCCTGAGGTTGAGTCCCACATTGGGGGGTGGGAGGGGCTCCTTGCTCAGTGGGGAGCCTGATTCTCCCTCTCCCTCTGCTCTCCCCCTGCTTGTACTCTCTTTCAAGTGAATAAATAAAATCTTAAAAAAAAAAAATTAAAAAAAATTTACACAGGGGCGCCTGGGTGGCTCAGTGGGTTAAAGCCTCTGCCTTCATCTCAGGTCATGATCGCAGGGTCCCGGGATAGAGCCCCACATCGAGCTGTCTGCTCTGCAGGGAGCCTGCTTCCTCTTCTCTATCTCTCTGCCTACTTTGATCTCTGTCTGTCAAATAAATAAATAAAATCTTTTAAAAAAAAATTACACAGACAACACACTTTCTATATAGTCAGACTTAGCCTGGCAACCAAGGGATGGAAGAAGCTCCCCTGATGCTTAACGATTCACTCACAAATATTTTGCTTCTGATATCACCAATCAGTCCTTCTGGAGGTGGATTCTGCTAGTTTGAAGATACAAGGACCCAAAAGAAGAATGCTTCGACCAAGTGACAGAGTAATATTTTTACAGAATTAGAAGTTAAGGCTACAACTGGGCATTTTGTCATTCTCCTCGCACGGGATAGAAAGAACAAAAGTTTTTACATTTGGTTAGCTGCCTGAACCTGAAGGAGAAAGAAAAAAGGTTTCTCTTCTCTATGGGACAGAGGATAACTGGAGCTTGGGGATCCCCTTGGGTACCTTTTTGTTGTTGGGAGAGAAGAGTCCTCTATGGTTCTCTTGAATTCCTACATATCTTCCTGGACATGCCATGGGCCATTTCTCAGGGTTATGTTGGCAGTAAGCAACGATAAGGGATAAGATAGTCTTCCCTATAGGAGTAAAGAATAGGCTTGCTTACTGTTTGCTATAAAATGACAGACTCCTTAAGCTCAGTGTTCATTCCGTAGCTACAACACAAACCCACTGTGTGTATAACATCCATCTGGGCCCCAGTGGGTCACCCTCACAGTACTTGTGGGGCAAGGGGAACTGACACATACATGTGGAAGCTCATGATACTGTGCTCTAACTAATCAAATATGTTGTCTCTAACCTAGGAGTCTCATGTCTTCTGCCAGCATCCATCAAACAGCAATAGGCTAACTACTCAGCTTATAAGTACTGTAAAACCAAATTCCAGGCCCCTTGCTGGTACTAAATCCAGGAATAAATGTTAATGAAAGACTAAAGTGACCCTATACAGGCAAGACCAAAGGTTCAAGACACCTAGGAATAAAGAAATACGTCATACCATCAGATAAAGAACCCTGAACTGCAGGTCCTAAAGAATAGGAATAGGCAGTAAAAGAAGAAATTATGAATAATAAAAATATTAACAAATAAATAATAAAAAATGAATGAGGCTTCTATTTTTATTTTCATCCTTGCTCTTATATTTATGTAAGTTTTAACTATGAAATGTTCCCCTCCATAATCATGTAAAGACTCTATTAAGAATTAGGCCTCAGAATCTTGAAATGACTATAGAAGGAATGGATATCACCAAGTAATCTTTTTTTTTTCTTTTTTAAAGATTTTACTTATTTATTTGACAGAGATCACAAGTAGGCAGAGAGGCAGGCAGAGAGAGAGGAAGGGAAGCAGGCTTCCCAGTGAGCAGGGAGCCCAATGAGGGGCTCGATCCCAGGACCAAGATCATGACCTGAGCCAAAGGCAGAGGCCCTAACCAACTAAGCCACCCAGGCGCCCTATCACCAAGTAATCTTGAAGTCAGATATAGTTAAGTGAAAAACCTGATGACTTTTTTTTTTTTTAATGGATTCTGGCAATCTAGCATCCAATTTCCTGCCTATTAGAACCCCAAGCTCCCATTTCTGGAAAAATTCCTCTTTATGTACTATGTTGGTAAGAGGGCAATATGGAAGTTAAGAGTCAGTTATTCACTTTTTTTTTTTTTTTTTTAAGATTTTATTTGACAGAGAGATCACAAGCAAGCAGGCAGAGAGAGAGGGGGAAGCAAGCTCCTCGCTGAGCAGAGAGCCTGATGCGGGGCTTGATCCCAGGACCCTGAAATCACGATCCAAGCCAAAGGCAGAGGCTTAACCCTCTAAGCTACCCAGGCGCCCCAGTTAATTCTTCTCTTTACTCAGCAGAGCCAAAACCTGGCAAAGAATCTAAGGCCAGCCAATTATTTACCTACTTTCAGGATTCTGAATTTTGAGCAAATAATAGAAAGATGGTGGAAAAATTGTTTTTATGGCAGTGGCAGCAGCAGCAGCAGCAGCAAATAGTCAAGACTTTTCCCACACTATAATTGCTTACAGAATCTCCAAAGCCTACCTAACAGAGAATGCCAGGATTTCTGCTTCTTTGCCATTCCTGCTCCTCTTCCAGTCTATGGTCAATACGGTAAGCTCCTGTTATTCTTGCAATAAATTATTTTGGCTTAAGAGAGGACATATTTTGGTTGCTGGTAACCAAGAATTCCAGGAGATTCATTGTGATAATAGCAATACTAACATTATATGACAATACTGAATAATTTATCAAGAATTTTCAGGGGCACCTGGGTGGCTCAGTTGATTAAGTGCCTGTCTTCAGCTCAGGTCACGATCCCAGAGTCCTGGGATTGAGCACTGGGCTCCCTGCCCAGTGGGGAGTCTGCTTCTCCCTCTGCACCTCACCCCGCTCTTGTGATCTCTCTCAAATAAACAAAAAAAAAAAAAAAAAAAAAAGTTTTCAGGGTGCCTGGGTGGCTCAGTGGGTTAAAGCCTCTGCCTTTGGCTCAGGTCATGATCCCAGGGTCCTGGGATCGAGCCCCGCATCAGGCTCTCTGCTCAGCGGGGCGTCTGCTTCCTCCTCTCTCTCTCTGCCTGCCTCTCTGCCTACTTGTGATCTTTCTCTGTCAAATAAATAAATAAAATCTTAAAAAAAAAAGTTTTCACTTTCTCTGTCTCACTATCCCCAACATCAGTAAGGTAGGTCAATATAATATTATGGCCATTGTTGCGCACATACAAACATAAAAGTCTAAAGAAGTTGTGACTTGCCCAATGTCACACAATTAGTAAGAAGACAGAACTAGGACTCAAACCCAGAGCTGTTTGACTCCAAAATCCATGTTATTTCCACTATTGCATACTGCTTCCCACAGCAATGAGTGACTAAAGAAAGGCAACAGTACTAAAAAATTTTATAGAAGATACAAAGCCACTTTATTTTTAAAAAATATTTTACTTGACAGAGAGAGAGAGAAAGAGTGCGCACGTGCATGCATAAGCATGAGCAGGAGGCAGAAGGAGAGGGAGAAGCAGGTTTCCTACCTCACAGCGAGCCCGATGGGGGGCTTGATCCCAGGATCCTGGGATCATGACCAGAGCTAAAGGCAGACACTTAAACCAACTGAGCCACCCAGGTGCCCCATAAACGACTCTAGAATAATTTTTCATGATAAAAGTTTACACTATAATATTACAGTGTGATTCAACTTAAGTGCAAAATGAACTCATTTACTCCTGGCACACCATTTGCCAGCATGTTAACTTTACATTAAGTATAGAATTTAAGGTATTTAGCATAGATGGTATATTCTTAAGACTGTCTCTCTTAAATATTAATCAACCACATTTTTGACAGTTTAACAGAATGAAACTAAATTGTATGCTATATTATTATGCCTAAAATATTTAATATGCTGGCTATTTCAATGCTATGAATTTTTTAAAAATATTTTATTTATTTGATAGAGATCACAAGCAGGCAGGGAGTCAGGCAGAGAGAGAGGGGAAAGCAGGCTCCCTACTGAGCTCGATCCCAGGATCCTGAGATCATGACCTGAGCTGAAAGCAGAGGCTTAACCCACTGAACCACCCAGGCACCCCAACAATATGAATCTTTGTAGTAAATGTTCACTGGAGTTCTCCCCTCTCAGGAAATGGTCTCAGTACATGAGTCTTTCAAGATCATGTTTGTGCTACAAGACCTTGTTCTCCTTAGCATAGATACCTGATTCAAAGGTTTAGCACTCAACCCAAGCTAGGTCTATCAGATACTCTCTATCCAGAATGGCATTAAAGTAAGAACTGAAGCATGAATAGGAGAGAAAGAGAGTTAAAAGGCATTGGTACATTTCAGGCTTTGAAGGGAGACAGGTGCCTGGACTGAAATGGCTAAGAGTGGTATGAAATCTGACTGAAATAGATTGGGATCACATCAGACAGGGCTTTGAAACCCTGGTTAAGAATAAATATTCCTTACAAATCCACAATAATAAACCTCAAAAAACCTTCAAAAATACTGGCAGCAATCCTACCAATTCTATCCTTCACAAAAATTACTTGCCTCGACCTCTAGCTTCATTTTCCTCCTTCATTCTAGTGGATGATCTCATCTACCATTTTTAGAGAGAACAAAGGCCTCTGGACAGAAACTCCTTTATTCTCTTGATTCCAAACATACCTATATACCAACCTCTCTTCCTTCCCACTCTTTTTTTTTTTTTTAAAGATTTTATTTATTTATTTGTCAGAGAGAGAGAGGAGCAAGAGTGAGCACAAGCAGACAGAGTGGCAGGCAGAGGCAGAGGGAGAAGCAGGCTCCCGGCCGAGCAAGGAGCCCGATGCGGGACTCGATCCCAGGACGCTGGGATCATGACCTGAGCTGGAGGCAGCCGCTTAACCAGCTGAGCCACCCAGGCGTCCCTTCCTTCCCACTCTTATAGAAGAGAAAATGTCCTTCTTCCAAGAGAGATTAATTACCTTTACTTTAGATCTCATCTCAGGAATCATCTATCAATTATCCATTCTGTCTCATATACATTCAAG
Organism: Mustela nivalis; assembly: GCF_964662115.1. NCBI lineage: Eukaryota > Metazoa > Chordata > Mammalia > Carnivora > Mustelidae > Mustela > Mustela nivalis. Next base: position 50,139,959 of record NC_139031.1, read on the forward strand.
CACTACACCTCAAATGCATTCTTTTTAAAATTTTTTTAATTTAAATTCAACTGAGATAACATATACTATATTATCAGTTTCAGAGTTAGAATTTAGTGATTCATCAGACGCATACAACACCCAGTGCTCATTACTTCAAGTGCCCTCTTTAATGCCCATCCTCCAATTATCCCATCCCCACTTCCCACCTCCCCTGAAGCAACCCTCAATTTGTTTCCTATAGTTAAGAACCTGTTATGGTTTGCTTCCCTGTTTTCATCTTATTTTTCTCTCCCTTATGTTCAACTGTTTCTTAAATTCCACATGTAAGTGAAATCATATGGTATTTGTTTTTCTCTGACTGACTTATTTTGCTTAGCATAATACCCTCTAGTTCCATCCATGTCATTGCAAATGGCAAGATTTCATTCTTTTTGATGGTTAAGTAATATTCCATTACATTATATATACGTCACATTATCATTATATATCTCTCATATTCTTTATTCATTCATCTGTCAGTGGACATCTGAGCTCTTTCCATATCGAGTGGATTCTTCCTTTCAGTTTTTAAGCACACTTACATCTCTCCAACTGAAACAAATAAAACCAAACGAACTTCATTTTACTTCCCTACTTCCTTCAGGGCCAAATTTCTCCAGTGACTGTTTTAATTGGCTCCTATCTTACTCAAGATAATCTGACTTCCAACTGTCTCCCTCCTCTCACCTGCACAACACAGATCTGAAGGAGTTTTAGAATAAAGGCAAATCCCCCTAACTTGACTTAGGAGACTGTGCATGGGCAGGTCTCTAGCTACTTTTCCAGTTTCATCTTACACCATCCTCCCCCTAATGTTTGGTGCTCCAGCCACTCTGGTCTTTAATCAGCCTCTTGTACTTGCCACTCTATGGTAAGTAGGTCTCTGAATCAGGGCCTCTGCATCTGTTGTTCCATCTACCTAAGAGGCTCTGCCTTAAGGTGCCTAATTAACATGTACTCTTATTTCAGCTCTCCGTTCATTTACCAGTTCCTTGGGGAAATCTTTCTGATTTGATGGTCAAATCATCCAACCCCTCACTGTATCACATTCTTCTCTTTAATAATACCTACTACCACTGTTGCAATTTTACATTTCTTTTGTGTGATTGCTTGACTCATGTCTCACTCTCCTACTAGACTAAAACCTGAGCAAGGACTGTCTAATTTTGCTCATCACTGCAACTACAGAATCTAGCAAAATGCCTATATATGCTAGGCATTTTGCTAGACCCCACATACAGTGGTTCTCAGTAAGCATTCATCCAAACGGAGGAGTCAGAAAGCCAAACTGAGCTAGAGGAGTAAGTCAATAGTGAGCCAAAATGGGGAGGGGGGGCAGTGAATCTACCCACCCTTTGGCTTTAACAGCAGGGAGAGAGGTATTATTTATAGAGGAATGTTGAAACTAAGAATGGGTAGGCTGGACTGGATGGTTAATTTAAAAACCAGAGAAGTTAAAACATGCCTAAATGCTAGACTCTGATAGAGAAGAAGTTAAAGATGCTCAATAGAGATGGAATAACCAACAGTATAACTTTCCTGACTAGGCTAATATTGAGGGAGCCAAAGCCCAAGTGAAAGTACTGGCTTTAGATGGAAAGAGGCAGCTCCTTCACTGTAAAAAAAAAAAAAATAAGAACTGTCAAAATAAGTATATAGATTTTGTGGTGGAAATTTAAAAGTTAGATAGTTCTAAAATAATGTCTTCTATTTATTTATGGTATCAAAAAGGGGTGATATACTGAAAGTATAGATACTGAGAGAGGACTCACTGTAGAGGAAAACAGGACTTACCTGGGAAAGAACTGCCCAGTAATGGGATATTTTCCAGCTGTGCTTAGAAACCTTGCACAAAAAAAGGTAAAGAGTCACTGATGCTTTTTATCAGATGGATGGGAAAAAAGAATGGAAGGTCATGAAAGCCTGGGGCATTGGAAACGGAATGAAGAGAGAGATGATTATCTCCTAAGTGGACAGAAAGAAGAAGACAGTGGAGTTAAAAATAGGAAGGTCTGGAGGATGGGAGTTGTCAGTGGGAGCTGTTGGGAGAAACAAAATGAGACAAAGCATGTAAAACACATTGCAGAATGGCTGGTTGAAAATAAATGCTCAAGAATTGTTTCTATTATTCAGAATTTAAGGCAGAAGGTTTAGATTATTCACAACAAACCGTGTAAAGATTAATGACTACTAGTAATTTACAATCTTGAAGAGCTGAGTGTACAGAAGTTGAGTCATTTTACTTAGTAAGTAAGCCCACCTGACTGCTCAGCATCCAATCCTTAAATCAGCTTTTTTGGTTCTCTCACATAATTCTTAGTAGGACTTTAACATAAGCTTTTAAATTCTAATTATGCTTTAATTCACTTAACATGAGGCAACTGTAAACTGTAGTGGTACTCAGGAAGGTCTCCTGAGTCTTCTGACCCTTAAGGTCTCCTAGACTTCATTAACACAAGAGCCAAAGCAATTAGGTATGAAAAGTAGTGACTATGACCTAGCCCCACTTTGCAGAGCTCTTCTGTTGTTTATCAGGTAATAAAATTAATCTAAACAAAAAGTTAAGGAAATAAAAAGGTGCTCAACCTAATTAAATAAGATGCTACTAGGGGTGCCTGGGTGGCTCAGTGGGTTAAGCCTCTGCCTTCGGCTCGGGTCATGGTCTCGGGGTCCTGGGATTGAGCCCCGCATCGGGCTCTCTGCTCGGCGGGGGGCCTGCTTCCCCCTCTCTCTCTGCCTGTCTCTCTGCCTACTTGTGATCTCTCTCTGTCAAATAAATAAATAAAATGTTTATAAAAAAAAAGATGCTACTATAACCCACTAGAATGACTAACATTATAAAGACTGAAAATACTGGGGTGCCTGGGTGGCTCAGCGGGTTGAGCCACTGCCTTCGGCTCGGGTCATGATCTCAGGGTCCTGGGATCGAGCCCTGCATCGGGCTCTCTGCTCTGCAGGGAGCCTGCTTCCCTCTCTCTCTCTCTCTGCCTGCCTCTCTGTCTGTCAAATAAATAAATAAAATCTAAAAAAAAAAAAAAAAAAAAAAGACTGACAATACTGAGTTTTGATAAGGATGTAGAGTAAAAAACTAATACACAGCTGGCCTAAGTGTAAACTGCCACAGCCCTGGACACTAAATAACAATTTCTATTAAAGCTGAGTATATCATAACCTATGACTCCACAACGCCACTCTTAGGTATTTCCCAACAGAAATGCATGCACGTGCACATGAGCAAAATATGCAAAAATGTTCAAAGTAGTATATCCTGGGATGCCTGCGTGGCTCAGTTGGTTAAGTGTCTGCCTTCAGCGCAGGTTGTAATCTCAGGGTCCTGGAATCCGGTCCCGTATCAGGATCCTTGCTACACAGGGAGCCTAATTTTCCCTCTGCCTGCTGCTCTCTCTGCTGTGCTCCCTTGCTGACAAATAAATAAAATCTTAAAAAAAAAAAAAAAAGCAGTACTATTCTTCATAGTGCTGAACGAGAAATAACTCAAATGTCCATAATGATAGAATAGATAAATTGTCGTATATTTATACAATGGAATACTAAATACAATGAGGATGTACTAGAGCTACACAGAACCACATAATAAATATCACAAAAATAATGTTAGCTTTCAGAAACCAATACCCAAGATTATATACTGTATAATTCCATTTATATAAGTTCTAAGACAGGGAAAAAAAATCTATGATGATAGAAGTTGAAACACTGGTTACCTTTGGAAGGTGGGTAGTGATTGAGAAGAATGTAAAGGGGGACCTCTGGTATGCTCTTCATGTTCTATTTCTTGTTGGTGGTGATGTGTTTATTTTGCAATAATTCATTGAGCTACATGTTTATGATTTGTATCCTTTCAGTGATTCCTATACTTCATTGGAAAGTTTACTATAAAAACAAAAGGCTAAAAATGACTGCAAGGATGGTGAAGGGAAAGGCTCCATAAGAAGCTGAGGCTGCTGGCTCTGAAGAACCCCCACTCTATTCTATGTATAGAGTTCGCTGCCAGGCTACGGAAAGATGAAATGACCTAAATCATATTTATCTAAGATCACAAAACTAATTAATGGCAGAGCGGGAACTGGAATTCAGATATTCTAATTTCACCACTTTCTCAACTTCCTGTAAGAATGTTCCTGGGTATGTACAGAAGGGTCCCTGTCATTGAGGCACACATTATTTTGATTCCCAAAGTAATAAGGTCATATGGGGAAGCAAAAATAGTCACAGCATAATATTCACTAAAGGACAAGAACATTTAAAAAATTGGTTCCCATTCAAACATTCTTCTTCTGGCTCAGACCAGTTTGTTTCTGCCAATTCCCATCAACTGCCCTTGTCAGTCACTCTTGATGAGTCTCTCTTGTGTTACAATGTTAAACAGAACAATATAAGTACAATGTAAATGAACCGCAGACTGAAACTGCACATCTTGAAAAAGATGCGGGATTCCATGAAGTTGGAAGTTCCATAGAAGTTCTATTGGAGAATACCCAAATAACATGTAAAGCCATTGACAAAGAGAGAATCCAACATATTAAGGTCAGTTAACCACTGTGGAAGAGATCCCTGGCTGTTCCACCCAGTACCTATTTTCCCCTTCCTACTAAGTAACAGTAACAGAATCCTGATTTTTCAGGAACTTTATTTCTAGCTTAACAGTAAATAAACAGAAGTTAATGAAGTCTAAAGCTAAGTCTAAGAACCAGATATGAATCAATTTTTAAACCCAAAGAGCTAAACACAGAGTTTCAGAAAATCCCCTTTTTTTCAAATAAACAACAGGGTGCAACTAGGTTGCTGCATCCATCTCCTTAAGGAATGAGGCGATGCCTCACCATGCTGGTGTGGATAGATAAAACCACGTATCTGGGGGGAATGGGAGGGATGTTGGAAACAAATTTGAGCACTGGTGAATGGTGTTCACCCTTTACAAGCAGACACTTGTTAAATGCACCAGTAATATGAAGTCAATGGTGTTGTAAATATAAAAAGGTTAACAAAAAAAGGCACTTGAATGTATACATGAAAATAGATACATGAAAGTAAGTTACACACAATACTGAATTCAGACGTTCACAGCTACTTCCGCACAAAAGCCTGGAAAGATTTAAAGGCATTTGGACAGATATCTACTGCATTCATGCACCATTCCAGGAGCTGATGAACAAAGACAAGATCCGGGCAGTCAGAGTTTGCTTAAAGAAACCAGAAGCTAGTATCTTCATATAAATCTTATATTCCTGACCTGTTTTCCATATTCTCATGAGAACCACTAGATAAGCAAATGAGGTTTCGCTATTATTCAGACGCACATCCTTTTGTCTTCTTTAAAAACAGAACCGCGGTTACAAAACAGAAACATTCCCGCATCTCCTTCGATGCGCATTTTTTTAGAAATAAAGCTCACGGAATAAAAAAATTAACCAAGTGACTTTCCTACGCCCTTTGGTAGAAGAGGTCATAGAATTTAAAAAACAAAACAAAACAGAAAACATCTCTAGTGCACATTCTCCGTGTTAAAATCTATTCCTTTCATAACCCACCTTTCGCCGACGTGAAGACTTTCATTAATGCGCCACACATCAAAGCCAGAACAAAGAGCTCCTCTTAATCACAGAGGCGCACAGGGGCCTTAAAAGACTGCGCGGTATTATCGGTGACTGTTTCTGCTCGAAATGAACACGTACAGGAGAATTTGTCTCCGACTAGCTCCTCCCGGCTAACCCAGAGGAGGGCCGGGGATCCTTATTTAAGAGGAGCTGATTTCAGGCCAGCTGTGCCTTTCCCTTTGGGGGCTTCGGGTTGGGCTGTGCCAATGGGCTTCTCCGCACAAGATCTCACGACACCTTAGCGGCTCGCCAATGGAGGGATCCTCGCCTCACAAAGAGATAACTAGGGCAGAGCTGTTACACAACCGATACGCGACGCCGAATGCCAGCCCGGGGAGTCCCCCAGGAGTGGGACTTGGGAGCCACAGCATCCGCCGACGAGGCGACGCTGCGGCTCGAGAACGGTTTAAAGCGACCCTCGAGTCAACAGCAGCTCGGCCGGCGTGCGAAAATGGAAGGAAGGGCGAGGGCCGAGGAAGGGAGCCGCGACCCCGCCGGGCGCGGTTTCGGCCCAGGGAGCCAGGGGCGCGAGTCCCGGACCCCCTCCCCCCTGGCGTCCGTCACTCCCACAAAGGCGGTACCTGTTTCCGCATGTTATTCATGACGCCCATGAAGCCCGCCAACAATTTAGCTTCTTCTCGAGCAGCAAGTTTCTTCTCGGTCTTCTTTTTGCTGCTCTTCTCCACCCCGGAGGCTGCCATCCTCCGTCAGCTCGGTTCACGCCCGGGGCTGGCCGGGCCGAGCGAGGGGTTGCACGCTCCGGGCACGCTGGGGCTTCTGTTTACCAAACAGCGCGGCCGGGACTGCGGCTGCAGCGCCCTGCTGCCCGCGCGGCCACTGCGGAAGGACAAGGCCTGGCGGCCCCCTCAGAAACTCACCCGGAGGCGACGTCGCGGGCTCGGCGGCGTCCCGACAGAACCGGAGCCGGGCCGACGAGTCTGCGCACTTGGCTCGCGGGGGCGGGCGCGCGCAGCGGGGAGCAGGGGGCGAGGCCTGCGCGTCACAGCAGCGCGCGGCTTGTAAGGGAGCAGTGGGCGAGGCCTGCGCGTCACTGCCGCGCGCCTCTCCCCGCGACGCGGGGCGGGTCTCCGGCTTTGGTCGCCGCCAGCTGCCGCCTGGGTTTGGACCTCCAGCTGCTCCAAGGGCGTGCATGCTCTTCCGTTTCCCCAAGCCAGGTTTTACAGATTGAGGTTATGTGGCGAGATTTTTTTTGGATACATAGGCAGTATCTCCCCTTAATGTAAGCACCACAGGAACCGGGTTGGTGTTTTCTTCCCGGCAGCATCACAGCCTGGCAAATTGTAGACACTCAATATGTATTTACTAAATGATGAAAGATGATTACGTTATTGCAAGTGAAAGGCATCGTACATGGAACACAAGAGCTGTTTGCTTGTTTTATCAAAACAAAAACACACAGTTCCATTGGTGTCTCCTTGATGTGGAATGCCGGCTTACTTAGGCTGGTTTACTTAGTGTTTGAAACCAATGAGGTATCGGCTCCAGAAATCTTCAGTTAGCCCAGTTAGCCTTCCCCAAGTATTCTACCGTGACGCGAAACTCAGTCGCAGGACTCATGAAAAGGCTTTTTTTTTTTTTTAAACGATAATAATCTATTCTTTCTAGTTTATGCTAATAATACAAGATTATTTGAAATGGTACGTTATTTTACATTCTGAAAATCTTCTACATATCCTTTTAATTTTCTACCTAGGTCTATATAGGCATATACAGAGGCATATTTTATGGAAAATAATTTACACTTTTGAAGCATTATGCTTTCTCTTGACAAACGATGTGCAATAACTCACATGAAAGCAGGTGGCATATAACCTTCCATTTTTATGAAAGAGTAAGGGATTTATGTCTATGGGCCCTTTATCTTTCTTTTTTTAATCTAGAGGTTTCCATATCTTCTATTTTAACTAGTCAATCATTTGAGGTTCTAGAGTGGACCCTGGCAAGAGAAACAATTTGTTATTCATGAAATACGAAACAAGGATAATGTAGTTTGTTTTATTATTTATTTATTTATTTATTAAGATTTTATTTATTTATTTGACAGAGCTCAGAAGCAGATAGAGAGGCAGGAGGGAGAAGACTCCCCGCAGAGCAGAGAGCATGAATGCAGGGCTCCATCCCAGGATCCTGGGATCATGACCCCAGCGGAAGGCAGAGGCTTTAACCCACTGAGCCACCCAGGTGCCCCTTTAGTTTGTTTTATTAAAAGACCTAAAACACTGAAGAATAAGAGTGTATTTAAAAATTCCTTTTCATTGAAAGGAAGTAGAAACCTGTCTTTTAACTCTAAGGCCTTGGGAGACACTAAGGATCCATGATTCAAAGGCAAAAATACAGATCATGAGATGGAATACTATTCTGCAACAAGGCAAAGGAAATAAGGAACAGCAATCATCCTACTTGATGTCAAAACAGTTCTTTCACATATTGCAGAATACACCTCATTTTATTCTTCACTTCATTGCACTTTGCAAGTATTGCTTTTTTTCTTATTTTTACAATTTAAAGATTTGTGGTAACACTGTGCTGAGCAAATCTATCAGTACGATTTTTCCCACATTTGTTCATTTTGTGTCGGTGTGTCACGTTTTGGTAATTCTAGCAGTATTTCATATTTTTCGTCATTATTATATTTGTTATGGTCCTCTTGATAGTGATCTTTGACGTTACCATTTGAATTCTTTTGGGGGTATCACAAACCTCCTCTATATCAGATGGTGAATTGAATAAATATGTGTGTTCTGGATTGTTCCACCAACCAGCTGTTTCCCTGTCACTCTCTCCTCAGACCTCCATATTCCCTGAGACACATCATTATGGGAATTAGGTCATTTAATAGCCCTATAGTGGCCTCTAAGTGTTCAAGTGGAAGGAGCAGTTACAGATCTGTCAACTGTAAGTCAAAAGCTAGAAATGACTGAGATTAGTGAGGAAGATATGTTGGAAGTAAAGGAAGACATGAGATAGACCCAAAGCTAGGTCTCTTGTACCAAACTGTTGGCCAACTTGTGAATGAAAAGGAAAAGTTCTTGAAGGAATTTAGAAGTGTTACTCCAGTGAGCACACAAATGATAAGAAAGTGAAACAACCTTACTGCTTACATGGAGAAAGTTCTAGTGGTCTAGATAGAAGATCAAACAAGTCACAGCACTGCCTTAAGCCAAAGCCTAATCCAGAGCAAGTTTCTAACTCTCTTCAGTTCTGTGAAGGCTGAAAGAGGCAAGGAAGCCACAGAAATTTTAACCTGGGGATGTTGGTTCGTGAGACTTAAGGAAAAAAGTCATCTCCAAGATGTAAAATTGCAAGGTGAAACAACGATGATGTAGAAGCTATAGCAAGTTATTTAGAAGATCTAGCTAAGATAATCAATGAAGGTGACTACACCAAGCAACAGATTTTCAATATAGGTGAAACAGCCTTCTATTAAAAGAAGACGCCATGGCACTTTCATAGATAGAGAAGAAAAATCAATGCCTGGTTTTAAAGTTTCAAAGGACAGGGTTACTTTCTTGTTAGGGGCTAATGAAGCTGGTGACTTTAAGTTGAAGCCAATGCTCATTTACCATTCCAAAAATCCTAGGGCTCTTAAGAATTATGCTAGCTTTACTCTGTACACTATACATGAACAACAAAGCCTAGGTGATGGCACATCTGTTTATGATATGGTTTACTTAATATTTTAGGCCCACTGTTGAGATCTGCTCAGAAAAAATGATTCCTTTCAAAATATGATTGCTCATTGACAATACTCCTGGTTACCCCAGAGCTCTAACAGAGATGTAAAACAACATTAATGTTGTTTTCATGCCTGCTGACACAACATCCATTGCAACAATCCATGCAGCCCATGGATCAAAGAGTAACTTTGTTTTTCAAGTCTTATTATTTAAGAAATACATTTCATAAAGCTATAGCTGCTATAGATAGTGATTCCTCTGATGAATCTGAGCACAGTGAATTGAAAATCTTCTGGAAGGGATTCACCATTTTAGATGTCATTAAGAACATTTGTAACTCCTGGAAAGAGGCCAAAATGTCAACATTAATGGGAGTTTAGAAGAAAAATTCATTCTGATCATCACGGATGACCTGGAGGGATCAAGACTTCAGTGAAGGACAGAACTGTTGATACGGTGGAAACAGCCAAAGAACTAGAATCAGAAGTGGAGCCTGGGAGTGCCTGGGTGGCTAAGTCGATTAACCAACTGGCTCTTGGTTTCGACTCCGATCGTGATTCCATGGCTCATGAGATGGAGCCCCATATTGAGTTCCCCGCTCAGTGGGGAGTCTGCTTGAAGATTCTTTCCCTCTCCTCCTCCCTTGTGTTTTTTTTCTCTCTCTCTCCCTCTCTCTAAAATAAATAAATATTTAAAATAAAGAAGACGCGATTGAACTGCTGCAATCTCATCCTTTATCCGTTTTTCTATTAGGGGAATGTAGCTTGTTCAGACTTTTTTCTATCACCAAAACATAGCTACTCATATACAAATACATATCTCCTTGTATATATGTATGACATTCTAAGTAAGGCCCATATTGTGGAATTGCTTAGAGAGGAAATATGCATTGTCAACTTTACGAGGTTTGATCAAATTTTTCTCAATATTCTTGTCAGCAATGGATAAGTGCTCAATAAAATCAAAACCCCAATTTTTATTTACACAGCTCATAATCATAAACAGTAAGGAACTGGGGGATTTAAGCTGACAATTAGTCTTAATTATTGAAGTCATTTTTCCTTCAATAAAGTCAACAAAAATTAACATTTACTTAAAATTTACTATATCATAATCACTGTTACATATTTTCTCTTTTTTTTTTTAAAGATTTTATTTATTTATTTGACAGAGAGAAATCACAAGTAGATGGAGAGGCAGGAAGAGAGAGAGAGAGGGAAGCAGGCTCTCCGCTGAGCAGAGAGCCCGATGCGGGACTCGATCCCAGGACTCTGAGATCATGACCTGAGCCGAAGGCAGCGGCTTAACCCACTGAGCCACCCAGGCGCCCCACATATTATCTCTTTATCATTCCCTTCATCTTCATTGTAAATTCCCTTCCTCTATGTTCATCTGTTTTGTTCTTTAAAATTCCACGTATTAGTGAAATCAGGTGATACTTATGTCTCTGACTAAGAATCCTGCCACAAGAGGGAGCAATTGACTAATTTATTTCACTTAGCATAATGCCCTCTAGTTCCACCTGCATCATTGCAAATGGCAAGATTTCATTCCTTTTGATGGCTGGGTAATATTGTGTGTGTGTGTGTGTGTGTGTGTGTGTGTGTGTGTGTGTAACATCTTTATTCATTCATCTGTCGATGGACATCTGGGCTCTTTCCATTTCTTGGCTATTGTGGTCATGCTGCTATAAAAAATCATCTAAAGATTTAATAGGTTTACTTATTACAGATTGTTTACAAGATAATTTCTCAAATATAACATATATAAATATAACATTTATTGAGTGCATACTCTGCGTCAAGAACCATACCACTATCTCCCCATTTTACAAAAAACGAAGACAAGTCTTAGGAAGGTCAAGAAATAGCTAGTAAACAGCAGTGTCAAGATGGGAAATTAAATCTGCCCAACCGTCGTGTTCAAGTACTCCACAACCATGCTATCCACCTTTTTTTTTTTAATTTTTAATTTTTTATTATTTATTTATTTGACAGAGAGAGATCACAAGTAGGCAGAGAGGCAAGCAGAGAGAGAGAGAGAGAGAGGAGGAAGCAGGCTCCCCACTGAGCAGGGAGCCCAATGCGGGACTTGATCCCAGGACCCTGAGATCATGACCTGAGAAGGCAGCGGCTTTATCCACTGAGCCACCCAGGCGCCCCAACTATCCACCTTTTTGAATTAAATTTATTGTTGAAATTTTTATACTGTGTGGAAGGTAATCAAAAAATGAGCGAACATTTATTTCACATTTTCTGTGTGAGAACTACTGTAGCAGAAGTCAAAGAAATATAACATGGTTCTGGGCCCCTTCACTTCCCCTCAAAAGCTTAGATTCTATTAGGATTACAAGACACCTAAAAGCATCAAAGGCATCATGGTAGCAAGTGAAAATAGTCAGGTGAAAGGTTTGTAAGTGTGTCTTTTCATCTATCCAGATCTTTTGCTGCTCTCAGGAGAGAGCAAATGAATGAACATTTAGAAGAAATCAGTTAATTTTGTTGGACCCATAGTGTTTTCTTAGCTTTTCTAAATGTCAGGAGATCTTCCATCTCTTTGTGAAGATACCTGATGAATGGAGGGATCATTCACCTGGAGAGAAGAGTCCCAAGGGGACAGAAGAAACCAGTAACAAGCTTGTAGACCTTGGGATCACCTTTCCAAAAATAACTTTGGATCTGAATTATGGGAGTGGAAGCTTAGGTGTTGGGGAAACCTTTATCAATATGACAGGCAAAAAAATTTTTTTTCAGTGTTGTTTAAAAAATTCCTTATAAGATTGAACATCTTTTCATATGTTTATTGGCCATCTGAGTTTTTTCTATTACAAATTGCCTATTTATGTCCTTTGTTCATTTTTGGTTTTTGATTTTGTAAGCAATTTCTGCTGAGGTGAGTTTTAGGCAAATTGAGTTTGAGATAATGTAAGTCATTGAAGATGTATGATGAAGTCTCCAAGGCAAGAATACAAATGAGCAAAAGTAGATTACTGATTGATGTAGCTCAAAGAGAAACAGGATCTTGCAGAGACAGAAAAGAAGTATTCGAAGTGACCTGGAAAAAAGTGTCCTCGTATGATCCTTACCAGTCACACTTCCTTTTACAATACAAATTTGTGTGGCATGCACGACTGCAGGAAGTCCAGTTTTTTGGTGTTTTTTTGTTTGTTTGTTTGCTTTTTTTTGGAGTGTTCTTCCTCAAGTACATTCAAGAAGCCCCAAGGGAGCTGATTCATGCCCAGATGTCTGTCATTCTAGTATTATTATTATATAGTATTATATAAAGTATTATTCTTTTCTTAGCAAAAGAATAATTTTCTGGACCAAAAGTCAGTGTGCCCCTTGAGGCTAGAGGATTCCACAGAGCTGCTCCTGATGCTGTAACTCCAGAATGCGCTGCTGAGACAGGGTTGGCTAAGACGCCTGGTATACTGCTTTCTGAAATCAGAGCAGTCTGAAGACATGCCCTGACTAGGCCATGTTCCTGATGCCCAGAAACCATCTGCATCATCACTACTGTTGCAGGAACTGAACGTCAGGATAGCTGTCTGCTGACCCTGGCCAAGCCAAACAGCCGTGGCTCTAATTATGCCACCAAGGATACTGTAGATCCTAGTCCAGACCATGGCTGTTCCTCATTGCACAGGGGAGAATTGTCAAATGCAATCTATGCCAAATATAGCCCAGCTTTACCACCTTCAAGTGCTCATGGTACACACAGACCTGGTTGGCCTCCAGCTGGGTGTGCTGGGGACGTATTCACTAATGAATCCAGATTTAGGATTGACTTTTCCCAGCTCATCTCTTCTCCTATCTTTCCCTGTCCTCATGGTAAATCATTTCCTAGGGATATTGTTGCTCTTCCCTGTTGCCTAATTTGGGTTGGGCTGTCCAAGTCCATCTAATGATATTGATTCTTTTGAACTTGACAGAGAAAGAAACAAGTACTCACTTCCATTCCTTCCAAAAATGGTATCATGTGTTGAGGGTTCTAACCAAAACACCCTCTTTCCCAGCAGCATCTCTGTTTTCAACAGTAATGAAAATGTTTGGGAGTGGAAGGGAGCTGTCTAAATGTCCTGTGGCATTACAAAAGCACCTTCTCTCACTATTAACTAAGCAAAGTTAAACTGCAATGTTGAATTCCTAACAGAGGTGGGCTATCCATGATGTTAATGAAGCTTAAGGGTTACTTGCCCTGACTCCTTCCAGGTAACAGGAAGGGCCCTCACCATGTAATCACATGCTCATGTACTTTCGTAAAAATAGCAAAAGTAAGGTATTTTTGTATTGCTTTTCTTGAAGAAGTTTTCTCCCCCCAATTATGTGACCATTGTGCTCTCTAAAACCTGGATCTATCTCTGATCTCTGGCAAAACCTTTTTGTTGTGTAACTTTTAGGAAACAAAGCAGCATAATGGCATCAAGCCGATCTGATTTCATCCCAAGCTTCACTTCTTACTAGTTGTGTAATCCTAAGAATGTTCCTTAACCTCCCTGAACCTGAGGTTCTTCAGCTAGAAAGTGGGGATGAAAATCCATGTCTTACAGCATTGTTGTGGGAATTAGAGCACCTTGTATGGTGTTTGGCACATAGTAAGTAATCAAAAGCATTTGTGTTATTATAACTTTGCCAATTTCAAAAAAGATCTTTGCTTTGGAAGAGTGGGTACTTATTTCCCAGCTTTCTTACATATCTATTTATTCTCTCTTCTTGCTAAGCCCTGATCAGAAAGAGCCTTGGACATGAAAGAATAAGCCAGAAGAATGGGGCTCTGCTCTGAGCTCTTAACTGAGTAATTCAATTGTTAAGCACTATTTTCTTTCTTTTTTAAAGATTTTATTTATTTATTTGACAGACAGAGATCATAAGTAGGCAGAGAGGCAGGCAGAGAGAGAGGAGGAAACAACTCCCCACTGAGCAGAGAGCCCGATGTGGGGCCGATCCGAGGACCCTGGGATCATGACTGGGCTGAAGGCAGAGGCTTAAACCCACTGAGCCATCCAGGAGCTCCTATTTTCTTTTTTCATATCTCAGATTTGAAGTTTTCTGGGTGCCTTGACTTTCCTGATGTTATATTACAAAAAAAAAAAAAAAAAATTGTATCTGATGTAGAAGAGATGCTAGGATTCGAAGCCAATGGCCGAGAAAGAATTCTTGAGATGACTTTGGTGCAAAAAGGTGATTTTATTAAAGTGCAGGGACGGGACCCATGGGCAGAAAAAGCTGCACTGGGGTAATGAGGAGTGGTAGATTATATACTTTCAAGTTGGGAGGGGGTTAGGGATGACTTAAGTTACTAAGACATTTTGGAAGCAAGGTTTCCAGGACCTTGGGGTGTTAACTATTGTTAGGAAAAGGTCATTTACTACTGTCTAATAAAACCTTAGTCATGAGACCCTTCAGTTGGATATCAGTGGGCCATATGCTTGGGGGATGATTGTCAACATATCTCTTGGGGAGTACAGATAAAAGAAGCGTCCAAGAGAATTTTTATACATTAGAGTAGACTTACAGGATCCCAAGCGTTACAGGATCCCATCCCTAAGAATGGCTTTTGCACTTAGTGAAGTATTAACATCAAGGCAGCCGAGTCTCAGAGGAATGTCACTTTGCTTGTTTCAAGAACTTGTCAATGGCCTATAAGTAGTTAGGAAATTAAATAATTTTTCTTCTGCTTTTGTTTCTCACATCAAGATCTAGGCAAGAAGGTTAGAAAATGTCTTTCAAAACCCTAGGTCTAAATCTCAAAGAGAAAATTCAATACTGGAGGTATAATTAAAGTCAATGTTCTTTCAAACATGATGGGAAAGGAACAAGGTGGTGGTCTTCAACTTGCATACCAATATGTTAATTCAAGTGGCCATGTCCAGTAATATAGTGGTTCTTTTTTTCAATTAAAGTGCCAAACATATTTAGTCTTCAAACTACATGATGGGGGAGGGTATAATTTAGTCACGTCCTCGGTTTAAAAAATACGAAATTTAAATATAGGTGCTCTAGTAAAAAAAGACATGGGGATGAAAGAAAATATACTCAAGCAATTATTTGGAACACAGAAGAAACCCAGGGAGATTGGTACATTTCTTATAATTGTTTAATTGACTGTTTTGCCTGTAGGTTACACTCTAATTCACTGTAACCTTAGCTTGTAATTGAAATGTTGTTTTGGTTAAGAAGACAACATGACAATGAATCCTTCTGTGAAAGGATTTCAGCCCAAGGCATTTAATTCTATCTCAGAACACAGGTCAAGTGGGTGGAAGAAACACATGCTTCTGAATTCCTTACTACAGAGCTTCAACATCTTTGTCTGGCTTATTTTGAATATAGGCCTGCTGCCTCTTTCTCCCAGTGCACACATCGCCTGCCCCCTCAAGGACAGTAGTTCTCGGGCACATAGGGTTATCTTCATTCTTCCTCATTGCCCTCCCTTCTACCTCACAAACACAAAGGAGAGTGGCCCTGTAAAGTCAGTTGGAATTCTGCCCCCCAACTCCCTTCTCACTGGGCCTTGTAGACCAGACTTAAAGGCAACCCTTTCCAGCTTCTCTAGGCTTATTTTCTATCCTCTTCCCCTCTATATGTCATCTACCTTTCCCCATATTCCACAAGCATTTTCAACAATAGTCACAACAAATGGGAAAATTGCAATGATTTTCTAAATCCCTAAATAGTTTGAATACAATCCCCAAGTACTGCATTGCTGTACCAACATTCAAAGTCTGTTGGGAGAATCTTTCATTATTGTGAGGAAATGGTTAAAAAAGACAGCCTCTTCATATGGCAAGTGAGCAGAACATACTGAAAATACATAGGAAATCTGTCTGGAAACCTAATGATAAACCAAACTGCTCAAAACGCTTAAATAAAGGGAATGAGAGATAATTGAAAAGAAGTAAAAAAGGAAAAAAAAATACTCTCATAACTCCTCAGTGTTGGCCCCTCTTATTTTAAGTTTTACCACTTTTAGGAAAACAAGTAATAACAGAAATAGGAAATACAAGGAAGTTGCAAATATTCCAATGTTCTTTCAGAAAACTCCCCTGGGCCCATTTCTCTTGGCACAGAGCTTTGGTATTTTATTTTAACAAGACTTTGGTATTTATTATAGTGTGATGGTTATACTGGTTATCTAAATAGTCCAGGTCAAGTCCTTCATGGTGGCAGTCAGCTGATGAGATGCTGGCAAGGAGAGGTCCAGGGAGCTGGTGTGAGCAAAAACTTTATCTCTTTTGGGCACAACCGCCAGGGCATTAACACTATCAAAAAAGCAGTACTCTGGGGTGAATGTTAAGATGGTTCCCTTCTTCATAGACAGGGTGGAAGCTAAAAAGAAAATGACATAGGTCAGGAACCTGTGAACCTCTGTCAGTCTTTTTTTTTTTTTAAGATTTATTGAGTTTAGAAACGCCTGGGTGGCTCAGCTGGTTGGGCGGCTGCCTTCGGCTCAGGTCATGGTCCTAGCGTCCTGGGATCGGGTCCCACATCAGGCTCCTTGCTCAGCCGGGAGCCTGCTTCTCCCTCTGCCTCTGCCTACCACTCTGTCTGCTTGTGCTCACACTCGCTCCTCTCTCTGACAAATAAATAAATAAAATCTTTAAAAAAAAAAAAGATTTATTGAGTTTAGGGGCACCTAGATGGCTCATTAAGTGTCTGCCTTTGGGTCAGGTCATGATTCCAGGCTCCTGGGATTGAGCCCCACAGTAGCTCCCTGCTCAGCAGGAAACCAGCTTCTCCCTCTCCCACTTTCCTTGCTTGTTATTTTAAAGAGAGAGAATTTTTTTAAGCAAATTTTTTGAAATATTTTTATTTATTTATATGGCAGACAGAGATCACAAGTAGGCAGAGAAGCAGGCGGAGAGAGAGGAGGAAGCAGGGTCCCTGCTGAGCAGAGAGCCCGATGATGTGGGGCTCCATCCCAGAACCGTGGGATCATGACCTGCTGAAGGCAGCGGCTTTAACCCACTGAGCCACCCAGCGCCCCGGAGAGAGAAAATCTTAAGCAGACTCTCCGAGGAACATGAAGAAACATTGAAGCCCGATGTGGGGCTCAATCCCACGACCCTGAGATCATGACCTGAGCTAAAACCAAGAATCAGATGCTTACCTGACTGAGCTACTCAGGGGTCCCTCTATCAGTCCAGAAAAGCAGATAAATATGTCAGATAATGTGTGGAACAATATAGAGCTTTAAAAGCAAAATTATTGAACAGTTGTTTATCAGAATGTGTCTACCTTTATTTTTATTTTTTTGGTAAAATTTTATTTATTTATTTATTTATTTGAGAAAGAGAGAGAGAGAGCATGCACATGAGTGGAGAAAGGGGCAGAGGGAGAGGGAGAAGCAGACTCTCCACTGAGCAGGGAGACCAATGTGGGGCTCCATCCCAGGACCCTGAGATCAGAACCTGAGCCAAAGGCAGGCACTTAGCCAACTGAGCCACCCAGGCACACCAAAATGTGTCTAATTTTAATTTAAATTATTAATGAGGGAACCAGGAATTAGACAATTAGACAAAAGAGCTGATTTCCATTAATGCTTTCTCATACACACACAAATGTTTGCACAGTTAGCAAAAGAAGGCATTGCTAATTGAGACACAAAACTGGTTAACATTCTATACTGCAATAAAATTGTAACAGCTTCAGGGTTAATTTCTCTAAAGGCTTTCAAATGTTAACATCTTATCAAGTCCTTCAAGGGTAACCTCTAACTTTCAAGGGCTTAACACTATCTGCCCTTTTATCTGTTGTGAGTTGTTAGTCAAATATACTTTAAAAACAAAATTACAACAGCCACCATAATCAGTTGAGGGTAAGCCAGGACTGCATGGTTTCCCTCTGCCCTTCTTCTGGAGAGTCTCCTTCTGGTATTATCTGTGAAAGTTCTTAATATTTACTTTGTAAAGGAGTCAGTGTTTTCCAATACCAATGATGCAGTTTTGGAATGTTGGTGAGGTCTGGAGCCGACAGCCAAGAATGAATTCTTGAGATGTCTTTGGTGCGAAAAGGTGATTTTATTAAAGGATGGGGACAGGACCCGCGGGCAGAAAGAGCTGCTGCACTGGGGTTGTTAGGAATGGCTGATTACATACTTGAAGGTTGGGGGGAGGTAAGGAAAAACAGAGGTGTTCAAAAGGACTTTCATGTGCTAAAGAAGATTTACAGGATACTGGAGGCCTGGCTATTGCCCAGTTCACATTGTTTTTCTTCTAGTAAGGCAATAACATTAAGACAGTTGGGAGCTTTCTGGAGGAATGTATACTCTTTCTATTACAAGCCCTTGTCAATAGGCTGCAAGTGGTAAAGAAACAACTTTGTTTACTTGCCCGATTTTTCTGTTTCCCACATCTCTGGAAGGGAGGGTGATATTAGAGCTCCAGGATAAGGAGTTATAGGTCTCTGAGAGTTAGGCTATTGATAAGAATGCATTTTCCTTGTAATCACTAAGACAACTGGTAAACTAATGGAGACTCATGTCCCATAGAACTGTAGTCTCTATTCATTAATCATTTGTCCTTTGCTTCCCTTCATTTCAGGGCAGTTAGGAGGGTCTGAGGAAAGTCACACAGATCCCATGGGGGAGGTAGATGTAGGGTGTCAACTTAAGCTTTGTCCTCAGCTTGCCTTCTGCTCCCTCATCACCATCTTTGCTCAACTTGTGTGTAAAGGATTCATAGGAGGAGCTGTGTTTAGGGATTCCACTCATGACTTTCACTATTTGGAATGTGTGAAATCAGTTTTGGCTGCTCAGAAACCTTTTTTTGTTCAACAACTAATTCCTCACTGAGGTCTATTTAGGCAAAATGACTGTTCCCTTTCTAGCTGCCTTTACTGCCAATGCTGCCTCTCTCCAGTGCAAGAGCCAGAGGACTGTTTGTAAAACCAGGACCAAGAGAGATTGTGGTGGTAGGGATTTATTTTTCCTCTTTACTTAAAAAAAAAAAATTCTTTATTTGAGAGAGAGAGAAAGAGAGAGCATGAACATGAGCAAGGAAAAGGGCAAAAGGAGAGGGAGACTCCCAAGCAGACTCCACGTTGAGTGAGGTGCCCAACTTGGGGCTCGATTGCACAATCCTGAGATTACCACCCAAGTCCCCAACTGGCAGAGCCAGCCAGGCACCCCCCTCCTTATCCTTGTATCCCTACTCCTAACATAGGGTCTGGCACATAGTAGACATTCAGTAAATGAAGTAAGCATATACAAACTTAACTAAACTATGATTAATGATTTGTCCATGACTTTATCCAATACTGGAATGTGATAAAATTGGATAAATGGAGTTTGTGAATTACCTGTTCAAATTTCAATATCTTTTCAGAAAGGAGGACAGCCAGGTATCCATCCTAGTAACCTCACCCTTCTTATGAAAAATCTCTTATACATTCATCCTCCTGCATTTGTCAGGCTAAATACCTCAAAATTTTGTCCTTATAAATGCTTTAGAAGAGACAATAATTTGAATATGTTTCCAAATTTTGTTCTTTTGTGGTTTGTAGAGGAGAACTTCTCTTCCTTAGGGGCAATATTAACTTCTCAGTGATCAGGTATGAAACTAGCAATTTGTTATTTCATACTTGTTTGGTATTTACTGCAAATTGCTCCAGACAAGCAGGGAAGAAGCCCTTTTCAAGAGTGAAATATAATATCTGTCATAGACCCTATAGTATTTCCACAAAGTTTGTAAAAATCATTTGAGTTTATTCTTTACTGGGTAATCTGTGACACAGTCTTAGGAAGAATCTTATTGTAATGCAACAACATTTACTTAGTTTGTGTGTTTGCATGCACACAGACTCATGTCTGTGAGGGAAAGAGAGCGAGCACTTAAATGTTTGGTTTGATTATTTTTGTTTGAGGAAAAATCTAGATTTTTAGAGAAAGGTTGGCTAAGGTTACGTGAGCTCTCTGCTAAGGCAAAATCAATTCATGGTAGCAGAACCCTAATCTCCACCCTCTGGCTGCCTTCCAAGAGAACTGGGAGGATGCTGAACCCTCTAACTCAGATGTGGCTGTATTTGATGCTTAGATCCCACAATCTCACGTTAGTCATAGTTCCTAGCCCTCTGGGTGAGGCAGGATACAATTTGTTCTGATGAAATCTGCACCTAAGAGGAGGAAACTCAATGGGGAATTAAGCTGGTAAGATGAAAACTCTTTAGAATCAAGTGATACCTGAGTTTTGTAGGCAAGCTGAATCCCCCTTTCTCTCTCCCCCGCCCCAGTGGTGTAAAAAAATTATATTTCCTGCTTGAGAGAAAGCTCTAGGGGTTTGGAAGCCACAGTTACAGTGTCCTTGGAGAACACTGACTTCTCTGTTGTTGTTAAGGAGAAGGTTAAAATGAACATATACTTCATCTAGTTTGGGGACCCAGTAGAACCCAGAGGAATGGAGATTGTTTGAGACAGAGTATTTGAGTTCTTGCTCATGGCTCATATCTTGTCCTCATTTTGTCTCTAAAGCAATTTTCCCAAAATGTTTTCCCTTCTCTGGTTCTATGTAAATAACTACCCATACAAGAGTAGAGCAAGGAAATAAATAGCAATTAAAATACAAACCTTTGTTTTGCAGCCATCCCCCAAACCCTTCCTCTTTGTATCTGGAAACCTATGCTTCTGTATGTTTCTATGGGTTTAACATTTTTTCCTTAGCAGAACCATGGTAGAATGTCTCAGAGGTCAGTAAAACCATGGCCTGTAAGAATAGTAGGACATAGTAACTTAATATACTTGGGAAAATCAGTATGAACTCAAGACTTTTTTTTTTTTTTTTTTAAAGATTTTATTTATTTACTTGAGAGTGCAGGGAGAAAGTACAGAGGGAGACTGAAAGGGACAAATAGACTCCCCCTGAGCCGAGAGCCCAAGGCAGGGCTCTATCCCAGGACTCTGAGATCCTGACTTTAGCCAAAGGGAGATCCCTAACCGACTGAGTCACTCGGTTTCCCCAAATTCAAGACTTTAAAGAGCTGTGTATTTTCAACTCTGTAACTTTTCAAATGCCCCAGCTGGCAGTGGTGTTTGCTCCTCACCAACTCTCCTCTGTTTAAATGCTCAGATTTGTATCTTCAATACTTTTCTCCGTTGAAGGAGCCTGGACTCCTTGGACTGCGGCAGTTTCCAAGACTTGAGGGAAGGGTTGGAGGGTAGAGGGGAGGGGGGATTTAAATGGGTCAGGATGTATCCTTCTGTTGCCAGAAAACAAGGATTTTTTTTTTTTTAAAGATTTTATTTATTTGACAGAGAGAGATCACAAGTAGGCAGAGAGGCAGGCAGAGAGAGAGAGGGAAGCAGGCTCCCTGCTGAGCAGAGAGCCCGATGCAGGACTCGATCCCAGGACCCTGAGATCATGACCTGAGCCGAAGGCAGCGGCTTAACCCACTGAGCCACCCAGGCGTCCCAAAAACAAGGATTCTTTAAAAACACATAGCATGGGGCACCTGAGTGGCTCAGTGGATTAAAGCCTCTGCCTTTAGCTCTGTAATGATCCCAGAGTCCTGGGATCGAGCCCTGCTCCCTGCTCGTCAGGGAGCCTGCTTCCACCACTCTCTCTCTGCCTACTTGTGATCTCTGCCTGTCAAATACATAAATAAAATCTTAAAAAAAGAAAACAAAAACAAAAAGCACACAGCGCTGGTGCCAAAAGGGCAAAGGAGCCAAATTAAAGGTGTTTCACTGACTAAATGTTGAAAAATTAAAAATGAAATTATTATTTTTAGGACGTTCATAATAATACTCAAAAGAAGGTTAAAGTAAATATTTAAAAAGGTGAATAAAGGGTGCCTGGGTGGCTCAGTTGTCAAGCGTCTGCCTTCAGCTCAGGTTATGATCACAGGATCCTGAGATCAAGGCCCACATTGGGCTTCCTGCTCAGTGAGAAGCCTGCTTCTCCCTCTCGCACTCCCCCTGCTTGTGTTCCCTCTCTCACTGTCTCTCTCTGTCAAACAAATAAGTAAAATCTTAAAAAAATAAAAACAAAAAGGTGAATAAAAGAATGGTAAAGATGAACAGATTTGTTCAATTTTTACTTTTTATTGAAATTAATTGGTAAAGACAGTTGGTAGTTTTTTCTTTCAATTTCTCTGTCTTGCTAAGAGATCATTTTTTTTTTTTGAGATCTTATTTATTTATTTGACATAGAGAGAGATTACAAGTAGGCAGAGAGGCAGGCGGAGGGAGAGGAGAAAGTGGGCTCTGCACTGAGCAGAGAACCTGATTTGGGGCTTGATCTCAGGACCCTGAGACCATGATCTGAGCCAAAGGCAGATACTTAACCCACTGAGTCACCCAGGTGCTCCTAAAAGATAATTTTTAAAATAAGGCATTATATCTATATGATTTTCTCATGTAGATATACATAAGTCTATGAGAAAGAATTATTTAACTCATTAATTAAAGAGAGAACCAGCCTCATGTTACTACTTGGTCAAAGGAGAATGCGAAGAACCACATATTACAGGCAATAAGGAAAGCTGAAATGCATTTACAGAGATGCAAAATGGGTCTATTTAGAGATAATAGTAAATTGCCTTCAACTGTTAATTTGCATTTACACAGATAAAAATTATTTGTACTATTATTAGTTCACTGCAATTTATAGAGTTGTAAAATAGTTTGTAGTGGAGGAAAAACAAGTTATTCTTCTATCTTTCTAAGTTCTCTCTAAGTTCTAAGACCTCTGAAACAAAAGACATTGACAAGAGTTTATTGACTATAAATTCTTTGCGACAAGAGAGACTTCATAAGAAAAAAAAGGCCTGAAGAAATGGTTATAACTGAGGGTTTTAGTGCTGGGTTGATGAAAAGTGAGAGAAGTAGAAAAATGTGGTAGAACAAAAAACGGGCATGAGCTTAGTATAGTAAACTGTGGTAAACAGAAAGACTTGTTTGTTCAGATTCTTCTTGGAGTCTTGGAGATAAGGATGTTCTTTTCCTCAGTGTATGGGGGGAGGCAGGGAACAACCTCTTACATAAAGATTTTATGACTTTCTTCAGGAGAAGGTTGGAAAGTCCTTCCTACACACACCATTGCTCAAATTCCTCCAGCTTAAAATATTCCATATGTCAAGATGCCCTATTTTGGGGTAGTGTGTCCTGAGCCCCATCAAGTTCAAAGACAATGAATCTTGGAAAAGTATGCTAGACAGGAGAGCCAGTAATTTTTTTTTTTTTTTTGCCTATTTCAAAGTCTTTTAAAAATTTTCCTGACAGTCTGTTTAGAAAGTATACAAATGTCTTTTTTTCTATGTCTACTGTTAACCTTAAAAATAAAAGTATCAGTTATTTTCCAGGAAAAATGGGTTTATTTGGAAAAAGCAGAGAATTGCCATCCAGGACAAGTAAGCTATGGCAAGAACGATTAGCAGGCATGCCAAACAAAGAAGTATACTCTTTTATGGAAGAAAGAGGGAAGTTGAAGAAAGAGGGAAGGAAGAATGCTGTTATAAACAAAAAGTCCATCTGAGTAAATTAGGAGTTTAAAGTATAGTGCCTTTTCATTGGCTGAGCTGTGAGCTGTGACTTTCTCTCATTGGCTGGGCTATTGGGCTGAGGAGGAAAGCCTTTTTTCCTCCTGCTGGGATAGTAAAGTAGCACTGGCTTTTAAGGCACATCTCCTCTGGTTGGAGTTGCAATTGACTACTAGTGGTAGAACAGGAGCGCTCCCTTGCTGAAGCTCCAGATTCTATTTTTTTATTATTATTATTATTATTATTATTATTATTATTATTATTGCTCCTTCTATTTTAGTGAGGTTTCCCATGATTAATTTTCACATAATATACAGAAAAGAATGTATGCAGGGAACATCAGAGGAGGTGAGGTAGGTATTATTCCTAGAAAGAGAAAAATTGACTCAAACCACCAGCTACATGGGGTAACAGGAGAATAGAGATTTGACTTTTATTCAGCACACACCGCAGCCATGCAGGAGGATAACATTGTCCAAGAAAATAAAGAAGTAAAATTATCCCAAAGAAGAGAATTAACTAGGTAGGCTTAATCCCTCACCACCCAGAAGAAAATAACTCTACATCCTTGCTCTGCAAAATATGGTTCAAGGGCCAATAGCATCAGCATCACTTGTAAGATTATTAGAAATGCAGAATCTTGGGGCGCTGGGTGGCTCAGTCATTAAGCGTCTGCCTTTGGCTCAGGTCATAATCCCAGCGTCCTGGGATTGAGCCCCATATTGGGCTCCCTGCTTCTCCCTCTCCAGCTCCCCCATGCTTGTGTTCTACCTCTTGCTATCTCTATCATAAATAAATAAAAACCTTTTAAAAAACAATTTTTTGTCAAAGATTTACTTATTTATTTGAAAGAGAGCACGAGAGAGAGAGAGCACCAACAGGGTGAAGGCTGGAGGGAGAAGAAGACTCCCAGCTGAGCAAGGAGCCCGATGCCGGCAGTCAGCCGCCGGATCACACAGGTGAACAACTGATCCACTTAGAACCATTCCGCACCCATACAGCCATTCTGTTTTTCAGTTTCTGTACAGTAGTCAATACATTACATGAGACATTCAATACTTTATTAAAAATAGGCTTTGTGTTGGATGATTTTGCCCAACCTTAGGCTAATGTAAGTGTTCTGGGTATTACAGGATTTCTCAGCCTTTAGTGCCCATCACTCTTGATTATGCCACTTGGAAGAATGAAGAGGTAGAAGAAGAGTGGTGGGCAGCAAAGTAAAGTGTATTAAGAGGAGAGCAAGAGGACCCAAGAGGGCTGCAATTGGAGTTTCTAAGTTTAGGGGTTTCTATGAGCTCCTTTGTGAAGAACTATCTTAAGCAGTAGGGGTGTGCTGAGTTGTGTCAATCAGGGCTTTGATCACCTATCTGTCTGCCTATTGGGCTAATGTCTATGTGCTGATGGTCTTTTTTGCTGACATCTGAGGGCTGGTATTTTAACTGCTCTTTGCCCTTGTTAGGGACAAATGCTTTGTGTCTGTCTTATTTTAGGATGTTTTGCAGAAGTCATTTTTGCAAAGGTTGCAAAACAGAATGCTAGTTGTGGGTGTGGGCTTGCCTAAGCTGGAAAATAGGATGTCAGTGCTGTTTTATCTTAGTTGTTCTGATGCCATATTTTCTTGTTGGGGACCCTAGTCCTGACTTCGGAATGGTCCAGCTAACTCCTAATATGAGTATGATTATTTTTTTATTTTTAATTTAATTTATTTTTTAAGTCAATTTTTAAAAAATATTTTATTTGTCAGAGAGAGAGGGAAAGCAGAAGCAGGCTCCCCACTTAGCAGGAAGCCTGATGCAGGCCTCCATCCCAGCATGCT
Source organism: Mustela nivalis (assembly GCF_964662115.1). Taxonomy (NCBI): domain Eukaryota; kingdom Metazoa; phylum Chordata; class Mammalia; order Carnivora; family Mustelidae; genus Mustela; species Mustela nivalis. The sequence goes on from NC_139031.1 coordinate 50,165,583, forward strand.
GGGATCATGACCTGAGCCGATCAGGTGACTAAGCCACCCAGGTGTCCTGAGTATGATTATTTTTTTTTTTTTGAAAGATTCATTTATTTCTTTGAGATAGAGAGAGCGAGAGCTCTCTAGTGGGAGAGGCAGAGGGAAAGAGAATCTGAAGCGGACTCCACGACTCCACACTGAGCATGGAGCTTGATGCCAGCCCGATCTCAGGATCTTGAGATCACAACCTTGAAATCACAACCTGAGCTGAAACCAAGAGTCAGATGCCTAAACAATGGCGTCATGTAGGCACCCCTGTTCTGAGTACATTTAAAGTAGGCTAGTCTAAGGTATGATGTTTGGTAGGTTAGTGTATTACATGCATTTTTGACTTTTGCTATTTTAAGATGTAACCCCACTGTAAGTTGAAGAAGATCTGTATAATAGAGATTTAAGAAGATCTGTATAATAGAGATTTAATTAGAAGATCTGTATAATAGAGATTTAATTTTTTTTTTAGATTTATTATTTACTTGACAGATCACAAGTAGGCAGAGAGGCAGGCCAAGAGAGAGGAGGAAGCAGGTTCCCCACTGAGCAGAGAGCCCGATTCGGGGCTCGATCCCAGGACCCTGGGATCACGACCTGAGCTGAAGGCGAGGCTTTAACCCCCTGAGCCACCCAGGCACCCCAGTAGAGATTTAATTTAATAACTAGTCTTTGGTGTAGAATCATCTGGACTGTGTGATCAGATTCCAAATCCAGTTGAAAAGCAATCATTTGACTACCCAAAACCTGCAGTGCTGGTAATCAATATAATATTACGCCTGTGTTTTGTTTCTAAGTTTTTAAAAAACATTTATATGAATTGATATGTAAAATTTGTGATTTTAAGTAATTATTTAGAGAGTATACTTTAATAAGTTTATAACCAATGTTGGAATAACTGGGAAATTTTAACTTCTTACATCTGTCATTTAGTTTATCAGTTCTATGAATAGTGTATAAATGTTTAAGATAACGCTAGTCACTTGGTATTTAAAGAAATGCTAAGGGGCGTTTGAGTATCTCAGTCACAGTGTCTGCCTTCAGCTCAGGTCATGATCTCAGGGTCCTGGGATGTAGCCCTGTGTCGGGCTCCCTGCTCAGCAGGGAGTTTGCTTCTCCCTCACCCTCTGCCCCTTCCCTCTGCTTGTGCTCTCTTTCTCTCTCAAATAAATAAATAAAATTAAAAAAAATAAGTAAATGATAATTGCTTAATGCAATGCATCAGTTTTCTCTTGCAATTCTGATGTATAAAATGTATAAAATTTATTTCAGTTCTGATGTATAAAATGTATAAAATGTATTTCATATTCATGGTCTTCAGATGTGGCTCTCCTTCAGATTGTGAGTTGAGGTTAGGCATGTTCCATGTGTTTCTATTGTGGCACTAGTAGCTACTCAGGGCTTTTCTTAAGGCAGATGGCAGAAGTGCAGGAGAGGAGAGAGGAAACATGTGACTACTTTAATGCCTTGGCTCAAAACTGACAGGCTCTCTTTTCTGTCCACATTCCGTCATCTAAAGCAAGTCACAGGGCCAAGGGAAGAATGCTGTGCCTACAGTAAACTGTGTCGAAAGAGAGAGGGCAGGAAAATTCTGAGCAAATAACATAATCACACTTAATGTACATATTAGATCAAAACACTGGATATGAACCAAAATAGTAGTTATCATTTTCCATGCACAAAAGCCTCTCATAAATAAAAGACTTTAGCTACAACAAAGTTCTGAGTAGTGAATAATCATTTATTTTTATGGGGTCAAATGCAATATGATGTGAACTTAACATTATTTGATCTTTGTGTTTTTGAAGCAGGTTTGCAAAATTACTCGTGACATAGAAATTTAGAAGAGATCTAGTTTCTTTATTCTGTTTATAGTGATTTGGTCTTGTGGCCTGGTAGGTGGCAGGAAAGATAAAACAAAACCAAACAAATTCAGTTTAGTCTGGTGTAGAGTATATTGTGATCTAGTAATTTAAGCTACTTCATTAAGTGATTCTCAGATTCTCATATTTCTCACATTTTTAGTCCTCACTGATCTTTTATCAGTGTACATAGGGCCCCTTCTCTGAAAGCACATGGGGAAGGAGTATAGCTTACTGTATTCTTATAGTAGGGAGCGGTGTCGCTATGGCCTTGTCCTGGTTCTTGATTGTGTACTGGTCTGTTCATTCAAGCTTTAGCTAAAAACTTCAGTAGTTGCTCAAGTTGTCTCTCTTTTCCTGGTTCAGTCAGGCCTCATTACCCTTGTCATTGGCTTGGCCCCATGTCAGCTCTCTCTGGCTGTAGACCTTTCTAAGTCTCCTCCCATCCAGCACCTGGACAGGCTGTCCATCCTGAATACTTCTACTGTGGGATCATCTCTCCCACTGCCACAACAGTCCCAAGGCAGGCTGCAGACTCTCACCTCGGTGTCCATGTCACCAAGGCAGGCTTTGGAGTATGAATCAGGTTCTCTCCTCCCACCTCCCCACTTCTCCCAGGGACCCCAGCACTCCAATTTCCTAATCATGCTGGGGATCTCATGCTGAGAGGAAGTCAATCAATATAGCTCCTCCAGAATACCTCATGGGTAAGATGACCATCTTGGAACATGAGTTTCTCACTTTCATGAGAAAGTGAGTTTCCTGAGTTTCACCTTTCCCTCCCTCTGACTCCTCTTTTCTTTCTCATGATCCCCTGGATCACAAGAGAAAGGTTTATTTCTAACTTCTCTATTACATTCTTTATCCACCACAGAGTAGGAAGTTCCTTGGCATAGTTTTATAGACAAAAGAGGAAAAGCTCTATGATTTGGTGTTCCACATCTAGTTTTTAACATGTTAAGTGGAGCCAAAGAGATGCAGAAAATCTCTTTCACCTTGATAATTTCTCATTGCAAAATCCTAGCTTACATATCAGAAGCTGACTGTTACTTCTTTCCTTCATAATTACCATCCTCCCCACAACAGGCACCCAGTTGGATGTGTTCAGGAGAAAGTCATGACTAGGAAAAGCAAAAGGGAAAAAGCACATGGATGTTTCAAAGTCTTGCTGTTGCCCTGACTCTTCATATTTGTCAGGGCTCAAGTTGAGTAATATTTTAGGAAATCAGATCTGTTTCCACTTTTAGATCTATTATCTTCTTAGGCAACATGGTAGGTAGAGAGGAGTCTAGAGTATATATGACATGAAGGTTGATATTCACTTGTAAACAGTCATAAGCTTTTTGTACGTGTGTAGTTTGGGGGTTGGGGGAGCAGCCAGGAGGTGATGAGAATTATCTAATAGGAAAGAAAAATAAATCGTTCATCTCAAAAATCACCTGTCATTATAGTTTAGACTGTAGAAATCCTTGTCATGTCTTTCACTTACCCTTAATCTCTGATCAAAGGAAGTCTCATTTGCATTGTCATGATTACCAGTTCTCTCTCTCTGTGCCAGACCCTGGGATATGTAACATTGGTACAATGAACTGCTGCTCTGTGGCATTAAGCACCTCTGAAGGACATCCCATCTCTTCCCTTGGTGGGCGGTCCCCTACTATTCTAGCAGGAGCCATACATCACAGAATTAATGCTGCCCCTGCTCTTCAGAGCTTTTAAGAAATAGAAAATTATTCATAGGTATCATTCAGCTTCTCCAATCCTATCCAGAGTAGAGTTTTGTAGAATCTCTTGGAGGAGATTTCACTACAAACCCCAACTCCACCAGGATTTGCTAAGATCTGGGAGATGAACTGATATCTCCAATGAGAAGGAAACACCACATCTACTTCTCTTCTATAACTGGGATGGCACCCAGGCTAACAGAGACACCCTGATAGCAAGACACTTTGATAGCATCATATCGTGTGGAGTGATACTCTGAGAGTTACAAGTGTCTTAGTAAAAGACAATATCTCTCTCAGCTATCTCCCAGGACCTTTAAAATCCTTTTAAAATGCAGAATCATATTGGTATACACTTTACAGGAAAATCTGAACTCTGAGATTGATTATCCAGTCAATGGAAGAGCTGCAAGTATTTTAGAACCATTCTTGGACAAAGGGAGAAACAGCACTCTAGGGACCACTATCGTATTACCACTCTCTGCAATAGGAACCCAGTTGGCATGAGCACAAGGCCAGTGAGACTGAAGTTGCATGTTCAGATCTCTAGGATACAGTTATCTTGAGCCTACCTCATGGCCTTATATGAGCATCCCAACCCCAAGGTTCTCCTCATAAGGAAAGCAAACAAGTGATTGGAATGATGTCTCAAAGCTCAGGTCTTAACTAATCCTGTAGATGGATTTTGTCCAGTCCTATGAACCTAAGGGACTCTTATAGTAGTAGGGCCCAAGAGTCTCAGTATTTTCAGTTTTTGCTGTAAGCTTTGTCAAATTCAACCACCATTTATAGCTCACCAAGGTTAGATATTTTATTGTATCTCGGAAGAGGTCCCTACTGATCTTTGATTCCAGACACTGAATTTAAGTGGATTCAATGATGCTTGAAGCCCCAAGAAGAACCTCAAGAAAACTTAATATTTTTTTAATGTATAAAATAGTGATCTTCCTCATCTAGATGGATATACCTACAGAAAGGGTATATAAGAGTCTCTGAGAGAAAATATTAATTTTTGAAACTTATTTAATATTTTAGTATACTTTGGGAATTGGATAGTAAGTGAAAATTTCCTATTATCTTGGAGTTTCAGCGGAAGCTTCAAAGGCCAAAAAGAATATGATACCAAGTGCTCTTACACCTTAAAGAAAAGGCTAGGCTACCTCAGGATGGCCTTATTCTGCTGCCATCAGCTCATGACCCCATTCCCAGACTATTTCAGAACATGAGAAGCATTCAAGTTTGAGGATACTTGGAAAGAGGGGAAGGAAGCTATGCATTTCTTCTTTTTGCCTCCAAGAAAGGAGGATGCAGAAGGGACAGACTCAACTTTCATCTGAAGCTAGGTGAAATAAGCATCAGTGGAGCCATTTGTAGCACTTGTCATGTTGGGGTTGGAAGGACATAAGGCTGATGTTGGACTCACAGATGAGCAGTCTGCAGCTGAGAGGATGGGCCTGGGTTTGACAGGGTACAAAGTGCTTCAGTTGGTCAAGAACACTGGCATATTTCCTCTGGGCCAGGATGGGCCCTGAAGATTAAACCTGGGTGTGGGTTACATTTTTATCTTTAAATGGACTATATGCCCCCAAAGGCCTCCTGGTAAGGGTGAGGAAACCACAGCAGGAAGAAGCTACAGATGACCCTGGCAGTGGAGGCAGGTAGCGTGAAGAGGTATCAAGGGAAATGGAGACCACTGACCCCAGAGGTAAGAAGGTACAGAGAGGATAAGGGCAGAAGCTTCACCAAAGGACTCAACATAGTATCCCAGAGACAAAGAGCATGCATTGGGAAACTAGCACATTCAGATTATAACTGATTGGCCAGGTGGGACCATTTCTGCCCCTTATCTTACTCTGTACCCCTGGCTCCATACCTGTACTGTATGTGGTGCTGAACGGCAGCCAGCAAATGAGGGAAAGGATAACCTGAGACAGAGAAGGGAAACTGAGGCAGCACCCCTGAAGATCCTGATGCTAATTCCACCTGAGCTGAAAGGAGGGATGGGAGACATTCTCAATTAGATGAGAGTTCAGGGTTTAGATATTTCACTGAATTGGATTACTTGAGATCTGAGAGAGAGAGAGAGAGAGAGAGAGAGTGAAAATATTCCTTTATTGCCCGAGAAGGGTAAGAAAATGTATCAGATTTGCTAAAGATTTTATCCAAAGGACAGAAAAGAACAATCTGCAGGGAAAGTGGGGAGAAAAATTATGCTGTTTTCTGTTTGTTCTTCATGGAGTCTGCATTATTCAACAAACATTGTAATTTTATATTTGGAAACATTTTTTTGAAAGATATTTATTTATTTATTTATTTGAGAGCATGTGTAAGCACATGCGCAAGTAGGGGGAGGGCAGGAGGGAGGGAGACAAGAAGACTCCCTGCTGAGCGGAGCCTGATGCAGGCCTCGATCCCAGGACCTTGAGATCATGACCTGTGCCAAAATCAAAAGTTGGACACTTAACTGACTGAGCTACCCAGGTGCTTTCAGATGAGAAAACCAAAGTTGAGTGAGTTGTCCAGGGCCCACCAGCTGGTTAGTATAAACTCTTTGAAGATTGATGCAGAGTCTTAAAAATCATTGGAATCCCAGCACATGGCACAATGCTAGATACAGGAGAGGTTATTAGAAAGGATGTTGAATGAATAAACAAATGTATGACATAAGGCAGAGAAGACAATGGGATGCTGCTCAGCCTACTTCTAACTTAATGTTCTTTGTGCGCGCCGGGATCTGGATGCACAGTTTATACAGAACTTAGAACCAGGGTTGGTTGCGGCTTTTAATGTTCTTGTGCACTTTTGGTGACCAGAGCTTGATTTAGGGCCATAGTATGCCTGAGGGCAAATCGGGGTGGGTAGATCCTGGGGTTATCCATCCAGCTCTTTGAGGTGGAGTCAGAAGGGAATAGCCGGAGACTTAGTGGCCTGGCTTCCCTGGGGGCTGCTGGCTGGCTCAGAGCGGGTGGGTGGGCGGACTTAGGGAAGTTCGTGGATGTGGAGGGCAGTGGGGCCTGTGAGCTTGCCTGGCTAAATCCCTGTAGAAGGTGAGCTGGTCAGACTTCTTTCTAATTCACTTATTCCCTTTATTTGGTAAAACTGCACTGAGAATTCACTACGTACCAAACACTGCTTAGGAGAAGGAACACTGTCTAGGATTAGTAAATATTTCTTTCCCTGGCGTTCCTGTCATCTCCGTTGTTTCTCCTCTGCTTTTGGCCAGGGAAGATGCGGCTTGAGGCCAGAGGCACAGGTCTTTGTCCCATTTCTGTCACCTCCTCCCTGGGTAAACCCTTGGGCCAGATTTCTTTGAATGTCCTCTACTGATTTGCTTTCTACTCTCTTCTCTCTGGCTCCCTGCACTGGGAGGCTAGCCTGGATGAACTGCCCTAGAAAGGGCTCCCTTTCTCTCTGGCTTTTGTTGAATTCAGCAAAAACAGGACACTTGCTGGAGATAGGGTAGATGACGGTGAGGTCGGGGTATTTATTCCTCTAGCCCCTTCCGCCCCAAGTGTCCAAAGCTGACTGGTAGTCCTTTCCACACAGGCCTCTGGTTTTAGTAACTGCTCCCTTTTCTCTCTCCTTCAGAGCCTGGATGGGAAAACTTTCCCGTGGATACTGGCTCTGTTGCTTTTCCCAAGTCCTGGCCACAGCTTTATGATAAATAGACAGAGTGTGTCTGCCACGTTTGGGAGAGAAGGTAAGTCCCGGTGAGGATTTAGATGTGGGCTGTGGTTAAGATTGGGGGCTAGGGGTAAGAACTATCGCACGAGGGGAAGGACAGGGAAGGGGACAGAGAGGCAAGAAAGTGGAGAAAGGAGGCAGCAAGAAAAAGAGAGGCCGAATTAGGCAAAGCCAGCAGAAGTCCATGGTAGAAGCCTAACCCAGGAGTCTTTTAAGAATGAAGTGCCTAAAGAAAAAAAAAAAAAAACTAAATAATGAAGTGCCTTGGTTACTTAAGTGTAAGGTCTCCCTGTCTCCCTGGAAATCTTAGGCGGAATCTACTGTATTCTGGAACATTATATGTGTGTGATTTTGGTTTTGATGTGGAACCTAAAGAAGGTCACGGGTTTGACATAAGAGGTAACAAGGTCTGGGGTGGGAGCAGCTCAAGAGGCCACTGGAGACTGGACCCACGTGGTCCTGAGGTGGAAAGTCACTAAAATCCTGGAGAGGACTCCGAGCTTCTCTTGGCCAGGAAGGTGGCAGGAAGGGCTAGGAATACCTTTAACCATAAATGGAAATGCATGTAAAAATGAAGGATTTCAGTAAGATTATCCCTAAATTGTTGAGGGATAGATAGAAAAAGAGGGAGTTGAGGACAAGGAAGGGAGTGCATCTTCTTTTCATCCTTTTTTCATGATAATATATGAGGGAATTTGGGGTTATATGACAATATAATGTTGGGAAGAGCCTAGTTAGATTGTGTACTGCTTATTCCCCTGTAACATATCCTTTACATAGAGAGCTAATTTCACACAAAATGGGTTTAGCTTAGAACCAAATGGATTTTGGCTTGGATTAATTAAGTGGCTGTAAGTAACAGATTATCTGACTAACCATGGCTAAACAACAGGGGTCTTTTATCAAGCATAAAAAGAAGTTTAGAAGTGGGAGGTCTCAGAAGGCTTAAGGATGCTTGAGCTCTTGGTCAGAGAGGCTGCCGTCCTCTTGGCTTTCTCCTCATGGTCACATGATAGCTGCCACTGTTCTAAATGTTCTGCCCTCATCTGATAATACTTAGAAAGGAAAGGGTTTTCTTCTCATGTGACTTTCTCTTTTATCAGGAAAGAAAATCTTTTTACTAACTCCCAGCTGATTTTTTAAAAAGATTTTATTTATTTATTTGACAGAGAGAAAGATCACAAGTAAGTAGAGAGGCAGGCAGAGAGAGAGGGGGAAGCAGGCTCCCCACAGAGCAGAGAGCCTGATGCAGGGGCTCAATCCCAGGACCCTGAGATCATGACTTGAGCCTAAGGCAGAGGCTTAACCCACTGAGCTGCCTAGGTGCCCCCACCCAGCTGATTTTTCCTCACAGTTAATTGACCCCCGTTGTGTTACACTTTCATCCTTAAGCCAATGTAAGTAAAGGGTAATGGAAATAACCATGATTGGCTTTGGCTGCTTATGATTCATTCCTGGAGGCAGGATCCACCTTCCTTGAGCATATTGCTGTCTGGTACTTGAACACATCTGACATTCTGGTAGTGATGAAGAAGGGAAGAATGCAGTTTGATCTACAGTGTCTGTTATAGGAGCCTATGCCAAAGGTTCATAATGGTGGATCTGTGTGAGCATGGCTACTCTGATGAGTCACTGTTCTTCTGTGTTCGAGACGATTCTCCTTAATAACTAAGGCTCCTCTCTCATCCCTGGCACATGGATTAATGCAAAACATTGTATTCAAATTTCTGAGTTTGCACTTGTGATAAATAACTCTCATTCTTTGGTACATGGTGTTTTAACATAAAGCACACTATTGTTCCAAATTCCTACTCTTTGGTTCAGATGTTTTTGAGAAAGAACAATATGAGTCATTTTTCACAGGATTGAAAATCTGAGTACCTCCCTTTGGAATAGCACACAAATATATAATAAAAAATGGCAATCATCCTCACCGTCATGTTTTGTGTTCCTGGTATAATAATAACACAGTGATTGGGTGTGGTGAAAAAATAAAAAAAAATAATGAATACTGTTATGCTGAAAATAAATAAATTTAATTAAAAAATAATAACACCGTGATATAATCACAACAGTGATGATGATGATGATGGTGGTGGTGGTGGTGGTGATGGTGATGGTGTGTACCATTTATTGAATGGTGCCGGACACTGGGCTGAGAATATTTATGCATACATGCATTTTTAATTCTCACAACAATGAAGGTAGGATTAAATATGCTCATTTTATAGATAAGAGAGCTGAAGGTTAGAGAGGTTGTAGGACTTGCCCAATTTTACACAGCTGGGAGCTAAGCTCTGAATCCTACTGCTGACTCGAGTGAGCCTGCTGGATGACTACGGTGTGCTGTGTTCACAAAGTTCATGAGATCACCTGCTCCAGATGAAAAACTAGGGTGGGGAAATGCAGTAGGAAGATAGATGTTTTCCAATGGCTAAAACTAATCCTTACTTAGGAGGAATTCAAAATTCATTTGTAAGAAGATCTTTTTTTAAAGTTTTTATTTCAATTCCAGTTAGTTAACACATGCCATAATATGAGTTCAGATGTACAATATAATGATTCAACACTTCCATACAACACCTGGTGTTCATCACAGGTGCCCACCTTAATCCCCATCACCTATTTAATCCATCCCTCCAACCTCTCCTCTGGTAACTATTCAATTTGTTCTCTACAGTTAAGACTCTGTTTCTTGGTTTTTCTTTCTCTCTTATCCCGCCCCCCCTTTTCCTTTTTGTTTTGTTTCTTAAATTCCACCTATGAGTGAAATCATAGTATTTGTCTTCCTCTGACTGACTGACTTTGCTAAGCATGATACGCTCTATGGATCCATGTTACCGCAACTGGCAAGATTTCATTCTTTTTATGGCTGAGTAATGTACTTCTTTATCTACTCATCAATCAAAGGACCCTTGGGCGATAGTCGCCATAATTTCGCATTGTAGATAATGCGTGTCGTTTCTTGGGTTGTTGATTTTAGCCATTCTGGCAGGTTTGACCTCATATCTCATTGTAGTTCTGATTTGTACCTCCCTGATGATGAGTGATGCTGAGCATCTTTTCATGTGTCTGTTGGCCAACTGAATGTCTTCTTTGGAAAAATGTCTACTCATGTCTTCTGCCAATTTATTAACTTGATTATTTGTTTTTTGGGTAGTTTGATAAGTTCTTTGTGTATTTTGGATACTAATTCTTCATCAGATATGTCATTTAAAATTTTTTTTAAAAATTTCTTTTCAGTGTATCAGAATTCATTGTTTATGCACCATACCCAGTGCTCCATCCAATACATGCCTTCCATAATACTTACCACCAGGCTCACCCAACCCCCCATACCCAGATATGTCATTTGCAAATACCTTTTCCTATTCTGTGGGTTGCCTTTTATTTTTTTTTGATTGTTTCCTTTGCTGTGCAGAAGCTTTTTATTTTGATGGAGTCCCAATAGTTTAGTTTTGCCTTTGTTTCCCTTGCCTCAGGACACATCTCTAGTAAGAAGTTGCTATGGCTGATGTCAAGGAGGTCACTGCCTTTGTTCTCTAGGATTTTATGGTTTCAGGTCTCACATAGATCCTTAATCCATTTTGAATCTATTTTTGTGTCTAGAGTAAGAAAGTGGTCTAATTTTATTCTTTGGCGTGTTGCTGTCCAGTTTTCTCAACACCATCTGTTGAAGAGACTCTCCCCCACCCCCCGCCCACTGGATATCCTTTCTTGCTTTGCAAATATTAATTGACCATGTAGTTGTGGATTCATATCTGGGTTCTCTATTTTGATCCATCAATCTGATCTACGTGTAAGAAGACAAATCTTGAGCTTCAGTTTAAGGGAAGCATTATTGTATTTTCAAGGTTACCTGGAGTCAAGTCCAAGCTTTACCATTTACTAGTTGCAAATTATTTCAGCCGCCAATTCCTTAGTGTCTTTACGTGTAAATAGAGGTAATAATGTTATCTTCTTCACAGAGCTGCATGGAAGATTAAATGAGTTAATGGATATAAAGCAAGTAAAATAGTGGCTGAAACTTGATGAATCATTGAGAGGATATAGAAATATTGTGGGCTTGGGCTCAATCACATGGGCTTGGATTTGACTCCTGACTGCTCCTGAACAGCTTGAGCCAAAATTCTAGACTCTCTGTGCTTAATATAAGCTTGTGTTAATAAATGGGTTTTAAGAATATGACCTGCTTATAACATTATGTCTACAACACTGACTTTCCCTGTGTGCTCATTTCTTCCTATTTTGATAGGTCTGATTGATAACAAGTGACCAGTAACATCAGGTTGATGCTGCTTTGAGTATGGTAGCTCAGACTTCTCTGCCCTGAAGATAACTAGACCTGAATGCAGCATCTGAAATTAACGTCTTGCCAAAAGAGTGCAGCAAGTAAAACGTGGTTTTAAGAACTCAAAGAAGAGGGAAATGTTGGGCAAGGAGATTGCAGTTGCCCACTAGGTACTTTATCTTCTGAATTTCTCAGCAAAGGAAGCTGGTACTAAGCAGGAAGCAAAGATGCATGGCTACTTGCTGTTGTTGCTTGTAAAAACATCTTGAAAGAGAATGGCTATGGCTATGGTGTGTTGGGCAATTCTCCAAGGGTCCCAATTCTTTCTTCTCCAAAAATTACCCCTCCTCTCTCTTCAATAGATATATAAGAGATGATTACCCAAAGAAAAGGAAAACACTAATTCAAAAAGTTATATGCACCCTTATGTTTAATGCAACATCATTTACAATAGCCAAGATATGGGAGTAATTCAAGTGTCCATAAATAGATGGATAAGGAAGATGTGGTACACACACACACACACAGAAATATAACTTAATCATAAAGAACAATAAGATCTTGCCATTTGTGATAACATCAGTGGACCTAAAGGTTATTATGTTAAGTAAGATAAGTCAGAGGAAGAAAAATGCCATGATTTCACTCGTATGTTGAATCTAAAAAACGAAACAAATAAGCAAACACAGACTCTTAAATACAGAGAACAAACTGGTGGTTATCAGAAGGATGGGAGATGGATAAAATAAATAAATAAAGGGGATTAAGAAGTTCAAACTTTCAGTTATAAAATAGAAAAGTCAGAGAGATGAAAAGTAAACCAAAGGAAATATAGTCAATATCATTGTAATATGTTCTATGGTGACTATACTTTTCGTGGTGAGAATTGGATAATGTATAGAGTTGTTGAACCATGTGTTGTACTCCTGAAACTAATACATTTTATGTTCGTTATACTTCAATAAAAAGAAAAGAAAAGAAAAGAGTATGTGATTTCTTTAGAGCTTCATTTCTAGCCAGATGCTACAGAAGAAGGAAATCTGACTAATGAATTCACCCAAGAGCATTAGTGACTTCTGTAATTGCAATATATAACGAAAAACCAGAAAGAACGGCAATTTACAAAATAAGATAAATAAATAGATTTCTAACCAGAGTTTAGGCTGTCAGGAGACTTTCTAAGGCTCCCCACATCTCGTGCAGTCTACTTCTCTCCCAGAAACCCCGGTAGACTAGGTTTTGTACATGCCCTAGGGTATGTCCAAGCAAGCTAAGTGCCAAGTTGGCCTCCAGTAGGGGCACAGAGATTCACTTCCTTTGGTTTTATGTCTTCATTTGGGACAGAATTTTTTCCTAAGACACAAACCAAGCACATTTAATATCATGAGACTAAAATACTATCTTAACCGGCATAATATGAACAGCTACAGCCATGACCTTATCTTACAATGATTTTTTCCTGCTCGCTCAGTTTAGGCCTGCTCAGTCCTGAAGGCAGAAAGTTTTTATTTTGTGAAATTTTTATTATCAGATCCAAACTCCAAAAAACTCAGGCCAAAAGACGAAGTTCTTTCTTGAGTCCTTTGCTCAACAAGTTCTTTGCTCAAGCCATTTCTGTAAATGCTACCTGCCTTTGAGTTTTATGGAGATGAGTGAAAAATATTTCCCCTTTTGGTAAGTATCAGGGGTTCAGATGAGGGCATGTAGAAATCCTGATTTGCTGGACTGCCATTCTGCTTTCTGGGATAAAATGGTAATTAATTTTAAAGCCTAAGACTTTTTACAACGGAGCTGACAGGCCAAAAGCAATTTTCGGTTTTTCCCAAGGATTCAGGAAGTAGAACTCCATACCATACTATTAAACATTTGTTGGCAGGGCCTTGCTAGATGTTCCTGAGAACTCTTGGCAGAAGGTTTAATGGAATCATCCTTTTTCCCTTTATCACCCCAGCAATTCACGGTTGATTTATAGTACTTTCTGAGAAAGGCAATTCTCAGTCCTAAGGGACGTCAAAATGAAAAGCACACCAAATGAAATGTTTAATTTCATCAACCCAAGGATTGAGTAAAGTCTTTTTGTCCTTAGGGCTTATAATAACAAAATTAAATAACCTTCTGTTGGAGAGACTTGTTTACACAAACACTTAAAAAATAAACTTCTGGCATTGATTATGTGTCATTTAAAATTGTAGCAGAGCAAAACATGGGAACGTAAACCTGTTCAATTCATTCCTCATAGGATCATATGCATTTTTTCTGTAACAAAGAGATCCTAGAATATGTCTCAATAGGATAAAAATTTATTCCTTATTATTTCTTAAATTACTAGGCTATTTTAGGGTTACAGAAAAATCAAGCAGAAAGTAGAGAGTTCTTGTATACTTCCCTTCCTCCTTACTAACTCCCTCCTCCACACAGTTTCTCCTGTTAAGAACATCTTGCATTAGCGTGGCACATTTATTACAATTAATGAACCTATATTGATCTATTATTATTAAAGTCCACAGTTGACATTAGAATTCATTTTTTGTTTTGAACATTCTATAGATTGAAAACACATGTAATGACATGTGACCACTGTTACAGAATCACACAGAATACTTTCACAGTCCTAAAGATCCCCATTTTTCACCTATTCATTCCTCCCTTCCCTGGCAACCACTAAACTTTTTCTGTCTTCATAGTTTTGCCTTTTCTACAATGTTGTATAGTTGGAATTATAAAGTACGTAGTTTTTTCAGACTGGCTTCTCATACTTAGCGATATACATTTAAGTTTCATCCATCTTTTCGTGACTGGACAGGTTTTCTTTTATTTTTTAAGAAGTTATTTTTAAGTAATCTCTATTTGTAACATGGGGCTCAAACTCACAACCCCAAGATCAAGAGCCACATGCTTTGCTGACTGAGCTAGCCAGGTGCCTTGTTTATTTTTATTGCTGAATAGTATTTTATAGTATATAATTGTTTATCCATTCACCTACTAAAGGGCAACTTGGTTGCTTTCAAGTTTTGGCAAATATGAATAAAGTTGCTGTCAACATTCGCATATAGATTTTTGTTTGGACATAAGTTTTCAACTCTTTTGAGTAAATACCAAGCAGTATGAGTGCTTGGTCACACATAATAAAAATTTAGTTTTATAAGGACTGTCAAACTGTCTTCTAAAGTGACTGTAACCCTCCACATTCCACCAGTAATGAGAGTTCCTATTGTTCTATATACTGGCTGTCATTTGATCATGTTAATGTTTTGGATTTCAGCCATTCCAATAGGTACATAGTGACATCTCACTGTTGTTTTAATTTGTTTACACACATTTTAAAGTGTCCTAAAACATATTGGTACCTTCTGATCTGGGGTGTTTAACCTAGAATTGACGGATCAGATTTAGACCTTTGTGTGATTATATGTAAAATTGTGTGTGATTTTTTTCTTTTTTGGAATGTAAGACTTATTATTTTTTTAAATAAATTATTTATTTATTTTACAGAGTGAGAGAATACAAGCAGAGGGAGCAGAAGGGAGAGAGAGAGAAGCAAGCTCCCCACTGAGCAGAGAGCTTGATCCCAGGACCCTGGGGTCATGGCTTGAGCCAAAGGCAGATGCTTAACCAACTGAGCCACTCAAGACTTATTTTTATTGTTAGAATTTATGGGAGGTTTAACAACCAAAAAGACAAAGAGAGTCTATTTTAGACATTTTACTATTATTATTTTTTAGTCTAATTAACCCTTACAATATTGCTTTTTAAACTATTAATTATGGGCAATTATGTTCATGATCATCCAACACATTTTAGAGCATTTTTAAGGTGACAAACAGAAATATTAGGCCCTAGAGATAGCTCAAACACACGTGATCTCTGTTCTTAGGAAATTCAGGCTGTTGTAATTCAGATTATCAGTAATTATAGAGCAAGACCCTAAAGTGCTCTGTCATTTTGAAGATCAACCCTGGGTGCTTAGTGCTGGTTGTGCCAGTAGATGTCATTGTGGTGTAGGCCAACTAACTGATCAGTGGGTGTGAACATGTGGAATTCAGAAATGCCTTTTTTTTGTCTTGATGCATGATGTACATACATATAAAAAGGCATGATGTCGATTTTCTTTTCTCTTACTGACACAGACACAGAGCTGTCATAAGTATAAAATTGTGGTTATTTTGAAAGCTAAAGGAGATTTTGAAGCCTAAATAAAAAATATTTGTGCAGGCCAAACAACAGTATAACGTCTAATAGTGTAGTTGGCAGGTTGAGCCTGTTAAGCTTTTAATGTGATCTTGAGGTTTATTACAACCTCCATGTAAAGAAAGCCCAATAATAAACATTACTTACATCTAGTAACATTTTCTAGATGTAAAGGAGTAACATTTTCTCCCATAAAACCCAAAGACAAACTGATCGCTTCTAGTAGCAGTGAAAGATTTACATTTTAGTGTTTATGACATATATCTTGTTTCAGACAGTATTCTATTGTGAAATGAAAAGAACTTTGTACAAGAAAAAGTTGAACTAATGGTCAAAGCCTGGTTTTCATTCTTAAAGTGCTCATTCATTTATTAAATAAGTTATGCTAATGTCCAAGATTTTCCAAGCCTTTTATGAGCAATGCAAATACAAAGTGAATAAATTATATGCCCTGCCCATAAGGAGATTTTATATCTAGTGAGAGTGAGTTTTGTTTTTGTTTTTGGAAACAAAAATTAGATTAGCAATTACATAGACCCAGACTCAATCTGATTTAACATGTGTTTTAGCTAGTAAGCCAGTAAGAAATCAATGAGGTACACTAATATGCAGTTGTGCTGAGGCTTAGAATTTTTCTTTAATACAGAGGGGTTAGGGTTCTGGAGCCAGTTACTGAACCAATAGGTATGTCTACCTTACTGTTTAGTAGACATATCCTAAAGAGGTCTTGCCAAATGCACACCCTTTTTTCATATAGAGAGTCACCATGAAGAGGCTGCTATGTTTTAAAATGTTCATCAATGGGACTCCTGGGTGGCTCAGTCATTAAACGTCTGCCTTTGGCTCAGGTCATGATGCCAGAGTCCTGGGATTGAGTTCCACATGGGACTCCCAGCTTGGCAGGAAGCCTCCTTCTCCGGCTCCCACTCCTCCTGCTTGTATTCTGTCTCTCTTTGTCAAATAAATAAATGAGATCTTTTAAAAAATAAAATAAAATGGGCATCAAGTAAGTCGGTGAAAATCGAAAAGCTGTCTGATTTCTAGTGGGAGTAAGAAATGTAAGAAAATAATTTTTTAAAAAGATTTATTTATTTATTTATTTGACAGACAGAGATCACAAGTAGGCAGAGAGGCAGGCAGAGAGAGAGAGAGGGAAGCAGGTTCCCTGCTGAGCAGAGAGCCCAATGCAGGGCTCTATCTCAGGACCTTGAGATCATGACCTGAGTTGAAGGTGGAGGCTTTAACCCATTGAACCACCCAGACACTGCAGAAAATGATTTTTTGAGGTCAGCATTATCCTGATACTGAAACCAGACAAAACCAGCACAAGAAAATAAAAACTAACAACCATTATTCTGCATAAACATAGACTCCAAAATCACCAACAAAGTATTAACAATCAAATCCAGCAAGATATAGAAAAGATAATGCATTCTGAACAAGGGAAGGCAAGGTGGCTCAAGATTGAAGCTAAATCACTGCAATTCACCATATCAATAGACTAAAGAAGGAAAACTATTTGATCATCTCAATAAATGCCCAAAAAAGCATTAGCAAAATTTAGTATTTATTCATGGTAAAAACTCTGAGTAGAAATAGGAGGATCTTCCTCAGTTTAATAAAGGACATCTATGAAAAACTTATAGCTGACATTATATGTAATGGTGGAAGACTGAATGCTTTCCCTTAAGGTCAGGGATAAAAGAGAACTGTGTACTCTCATCACTGCTATTTAAGTACTTTATTGGCAGTCATAGCCAGTGAATAAGGAGAGAAAAATAAGTAAAGATATTGAAAAGGAAGAAATAAAACTGTCTCTATATACAGATGATATGATTGTCTAGATAAGAAATTCCAAAGAACCTATAAAATAGCTACTGGAACTAATAAGTGAATTTAACAAGATTGCAGGATACATGCTCAATACACAAACCCAGTTATATTTCTATATATTGTCAATGAACAATTGAAGTTAAAATAAAAAAATCACTTAACAATAGGACTGAAATCATTAAACACTTATGTATAAATCTAACAAAATATGGGTAAGATTTGTATGCTGAAAATTATAAAGCACTGATAACAGGATAAAAATCTCTAAAGAAAGACGATATCTGTGTTCATGGATTACAAGACTCAAGAGTGTTAAGATGTTAATTCTTCCCAAATTAATGATCAATGCAGCATAATCCTAATAAAAATTTTTAGCAGAGTTTTGTTTTGGTTTTTCTTTTGGTGAGGAAATGGGGGAAGGGCAGAGGGAGAAGGAGAGAGAGAATCTTAAGCAGGTTCCATGCCAACCACCCTGTGATCATGACCTGAGCCGAAATCAAGAGTTGGTTGCTTAACTAACTGAGCCACCCAGGCGCCCCCAGCAGACTTTTTCTTTTATAGCAAGTGGCAAGTAAATCCTAAATGGAAATGGAAAAGCAAGGGATAACCAAAACAATTCTGCAAGGGAATGGCTGAAGCGATTCTGAAAAAAGAAAAAATTTGGAGGAATCACTCTACTCCCTGATTTCAAAACTTATAATAATCCTGTTAAAAAATGGGCAGAAGACATGAATAGATAGTTTTTCCAAAGAAGACATACAGATGGCTAACAGACACATGAAGAGATGTTCAACATCACTCATCATCAGGGAGGTACAAATAAAAATTATCACTTCACATCTGTCAGAATGGCTAAAATTAACAGTACAAGAAACAACAGGTATTGGTGAAGGTGTGGAGAAAGGGGAACCCCCCTGTAGTGCTGGTGGGAATGCAAACTGATACAGCCACTCTGACAAACGCTATGGAGTTTCCTCAGAAAGTTAAAAGTAGAACTACCCTACGATCCAGCAAGTGCACTACAAGGTATTTACCCAAAGGATACTAAAATAATGATTTGAAGGGATATATGCACCCTGAGGTTTATAGCAGCATTATCAACAAGAGCCTATTATTGGAAGAGCCCAAGTAACCATTGACTGATGAATGGATAAAGAAGTTGTGGTATATGTATACAATGGGATATATTCAGCCATAAAAAAGAATGAAATCTTGCCATTTGCAAACATGTGGATAGAGCTAGAGAGTATTATGCTAAGCGAAATAAATCAGTCAGAGAAAGGCTGTGTAGAATTTAAGAAACAAAACAAATGAATATAGTGGGGAAAAAAAGAGAGCCAAATCATAAAATGGATTGTTAACTATACGGAACAAACTGAGGGTTGTTGAAGGGGAGGTGGGTGGTAGATGGGTTAAATAGGTGATGGGCATTAAGGAAGGCACTTGTGATGAGCACTGGCCGTTGTATGTAAGTGATCAATCACTAAATCCTACACCTGAAACTAGTATTATATTGTATGTTAAATAACTGGAATTGAAATTAAAACTTGGAAGAAAAAAAGAAAAAAAAAACCTAAAACCTTATAGGCCACAGTAACCAAGATAGTGTAGTATTGATAAAAGGATAGATATCGATTAATGAAATAGAGTACAGCAAGACTGGTCAAACTATAGCCTGAAGGTCTAGTTTGCTTGTTGCCTATTTTGCAAATAAATGTTTATTGAGGTATAGCCAGACTCACTTGTTTACATGTTGTTTATGGCTATTTTGCTGTAATGATAGATTTGAGTGGTTATAGTAGAGACTATATGGCCTGCAAAGCCTAAAATATTTCTTATCTGTCCCTTTAGAGGAAAAGTGGTCTAACTCCTAAAGCAGAATCCAAATATAGGACAACTCATATATGGCCAATTGATTTTTTTTTAAGATTTTATTTATTGGGACGCCTGGGTGGCTCAGTCGGTTAAGCTGCTGTCTTTGACTCAGGTCATGATCCCAGGGTCCTGGGATCGAGTCCTGCATTGGGCTCCTTGCTCAGCAGGGAGCCTGCTTCTCTCTCTGTCTCTGCCTGCTTGTGCTCTCTCTCTCTCTCTCTCTCTCTGAGAAATATAAAAATATTATTTATTTATTTATTTGATAGAGAGGGAGGTCACAAGTAGGCAGAGAGGCAGGCAGAGAGAGAGGGGGAAGCAGGCTCCCTGCTGAGCAAAGACCTTGATGCGGGGCTCCATCCCAGGACCCTGAGATCATGACCTGGGCTGAAGGCAGATGCTTAACCCACTGAGCCATCCAGGCGCCCCTGGTCAATTGATTTTTGACAAATTGTTGAAGTAATTCAATAGAGAAAGGGTAGACTTGACATACATACATACAATATATGCTGGACATATACTTCTAAGAATAGGAACCTTGACCCATATGTCACAGCCTTTCAAAAGCATAACTTCAAATAGATCATAGATCTAAGTGTAAAACTTGGACTATAATCTCTAGAAGAAAACATGTGAGGATCTTCGTGAACTTGAGTTAGGCAAATAGATCTCAAGTAGCATTCAAAAAGTGCAGACCAGAAAAGCAAAAGTTGATACACTAGACATGATCAAAATTTAAAACACTTATTCTTCAAAAGACACTGCTGAGAAAATAGAAAAAGAAGCCACTGGGAAAAAAACATTTACAAACACTATCTAATAAAAGACTGATTGCTTTAATATGCAAAGAACTCTAACAACTCAATAATAAGAAAACAGAGAATTGTATTAAAAAAATCAACAGCCTAAGGGCGCCTGGGTGGCTCAGTGGGTTAGAGCCTCTGCCTTTGGCTCAGGTCATGATCCCAGGGTCCTGGGATCGAGCCGTGCATCGGGCTCCCTGCTGAGCAGGGAGCCTGCTTCCCTCTCTCTCTGCCAGCCTCTCTGCCTACTTGTGGTCTCTCTCTGTGTCAAATAAATAAATAAAATCTTAAAAAAAATCAACAGCCTATTTGAACAGACATTTCATAAAACAAGAGATACAGATGGCAAATAAACACTGAAAGTATGTTTAGTCATTAGGGAAATGTAAATTAACACAGTGAGATCTTACTACAGTCTTCTTAGTGTTGCCAAGGATTCTGTGCCACTGGAGCTCTCATACATTGTGGGTGGAATATAAAAGGTGCGGACACTTGGAAAAAACCATGTGACAGTTTCTTATAAAATTAAACATGTACTTACTACGCAACCTAACTTATCTTCTAGGTCTTTACCCAAAAGAAATAAAAACACGCAAAGACTAGTATGTGAATATTTATAGTAGTAGATTTATTCATAACCAATCAAAACTGTAAACAACTCAAATGGTCATCAACCTGTGAAGGGATAACTGTGGTATCCCCATACTGTATACATTCATACAGTGATGCATTCTACACCACGAATTCCATATGATGCAATAATACTCTGCAACAAAAAGGACAAACCTTATTTGCATTATCCTAACCAAAAAAAGCTAGTCTTATAAGGCTGCATGCTATCTGTTTCAATTTATATGGCACTCTGGAAAATTTAAGACCATAGGGACAAGCATAGGCTGGGGACTGACCACAAAGGGGCACCTGGGATCATTTTGGCATGGTAGCAATGTTTTATATGGTTATATGGCTGAATGTGTTGGTCAGAATTCATAAAATTATACATCTGAAAAAGGTGAATTTTACTCTACATAAATTATATCCCAATAAACCTGACTTAAAAATAGCTATCAAGGGGCGCCTGGATGGCTCAGTTGGTTAAGTGTCTGCCTTCAGCTCAGGTCATGATATCAGGGTCCTGGGATCAAGCCCCACATCGGGTTCCCTGCTCAGCGGGGAGTCTGCTTCTTCCTTGCCCTCTGCCCCTCCCCTCTGCTCATTCTCTCTCTCTCTCATAAATAAATAAAAATCTTAAAAAAAAAAAACAGCCATAATGAGGAACCTGGGTGGTTCCAGTCGATTAAGCATCTGCCTTCGTCTCAGGTCATTATCTCTGAAGTCCTGGGATTAAGCCCTGAGTCAGGGTCTCTGCTCAGCACTGTGTTTCCTTTTCCCTCTGCCTTCTCTGCCCTACCCCACTCGTGCTCTCACTCACCCTGTTGCTCTCTCTCTCTCTCTCAAATAAATAAATAAAATCTTAAAAAAAATAACTATCAAGTAAGAAAAATATTTTGAGTAAAAGTTGAAAAGCCGGCTAACCTGTCCTAGGAGGAAACTCAGCATTCAAGCTAGAAATTTAATTTAGAAGAAATCTGGAAGCCCACATAAACATTTGCATGTTGAAACATTTGATCTGTGAGATCTCAGAGTGTATACCTTGGGAGTATTAAGGAACTATGGCAGGTACCATAAAGTGTAAGAGTCTAATAAGAATCTATTTTTCATGTAAGAGACATACAGGCATCCAAGAGAGCAGGTAGTTTACTGTGCCTAGAGTCTCAGGCAAGCCTAACAGATAATGACATAACCTCCTGAGTAGCTTCTTTAAGGATGAGACAGGAATAAGACTGAAGAGACAAACATTCTAGACAGAAGGGACAACCTAAGAAACTAAGACTTGAGAGAGCAAAGCACCTTCTAGGAATAATAAGTATTTTTGAAAGTTAAAACACCGTTATTCATTGTATCTCACATTTATTAACTTTTCTCTTGTTTCATTTGTTCCCTTCATTTATTCCACACATTCCTGAGAACCTACTTTGTGGCAGGTACTAGGCAAGGCTTAAGGAGATAAAAATAATTTATAATTTCTGTTTGCCAGGAGCTCATGGCCAATTGTACACACACACACTCTCTCACACACACATGCATACATGGGCACACAAAGAACTGTTACAAGATTTTTAAATAAGGGTATGTGCATGCCTCTGCAAGGTGCTCAGAGACTAGAGTCTAACTTAATATGGTGGCTGTGAGCAACCAGTAGTGAGGGAGTAAACTTGAAAAGACAAAGGATATTCAAGTTGAATCTTGAAGTATGAGCAAGATTTGTCAAATAGACTTGCAAGGTGGAAGGGACAGTATAGGCAAAAACATAGCTGTGGTACAGAACATGGCCCTGGGAGAAAATGATGAGTTGTTTAGTATGGGTAGAGAGCAAAGGACAACGTGCATCTAAATGCATAAAAAAGAGGGGTGGCTAGCAGAGCGGACAAGGGCCCAGCATGCTAAAGCATTTGGACTTCTATAGATAGTCGGGAGCTGCTGAAGCATTTTATTCAGAGTAACGACATGATCAGATTTGGGTGTTAACAGTGCCATTTTGCCAGCTTTCTGGAATGTGATTCGACAAAAGAAGAAACCAGAAATAGAGAAACTGATTTTACAATTGCTACAAAAATGCAGTTGTGAGTTGCTGAAGAGCTGGCCTGTGACAGTGAAAGTCTAGGTAAGGGGCACTTTCAAAAAGATACCTGATGGACATGTGAATCAGTTGCAAGTGCATGGGGGAGTGGAGGGACAAAACGGAACTTGGTGTATCTACCAGAGCTCTGGTTTGAGTTGTAGGATTGTGAAGACATTAACTGGGTTAAGTTATTATAGGAGAAAGAGCAAATACTAAATGCAGTTGTCTAATAAGGATTCATGTTTCACATTCTTCACATTGGAAAATTCACAAGGATTCATTTTACACATCCAAAACCATGTAAATTTGGGACGCCTGTGTGGCTCAGCTGGTTAAGCGTCTGCCTTCAGCTCAGGTCATGATCCCAAAGTCTTGGGATAGATCCCTGCATTGGACTCCCTGCTCAGCGCAGAGCCTGCTTCTCCCTCTGCCTGCTGCTCCCCCTGCTTGTGCACTCTCTTCTATCTGACAAATAACAATTTTTTTAAAAGTAAAAACGGTATTAATTTAAATTAGGGAAAGATGTAGAAATATTCTGGATCCTGTGCTCCTCTTCGCCAGTCAAGGACAAGTTTTTTTGCTCATTCTTATTCAAATACAAACTGAAACAGAATGGAATCTGAGACCTCACAAACCATGTGCAATTTACTCCCAAACTGTTTCACTAGTGATACAATGGTTACCTTAGAAATGAGATAAAAAGAAAGTTGTTTCCTTTTGTGTTCCGAATAATTGTCTTGTTGCCTAGGAAGATAAGTTCTAACCTCAGGCTCTCTGTGAAAGGCTACCACCTTTTTCTTTGTTGGTTCACTTCATTCTGCTTTGAGATTTCTTTTGAAATCTCAGAATATGTTGTTCCAAGTTTCTTTGAAATGCCTGTCTTCAATATTTTCTGTAATTATAATAATAGTTACTGAGTGTCTAGTATGTGTCAGGCACGGTGCTAGGTGTTTTAGAAGTGTTATTTCTTTTAATTAAAAACATTTTTTTTCAGAGACAGAGCATGTGCATGATCAGGGTATGGGTGGGGCGTGGTAAGGGGGAGGGGGAGAGACAATCTCAAACAGGTTCCACACCCAGGGAGCCTGGTGTGAGGCTCCATTTCATGATGCTGAGATCATGACCTGAGCCAATATCAAGAGTCAGATGCTTAACTGACTGAGCCACCCAACGGTCCCGCCGTATTATCCCTTTAATTCTCAGTAGCATTATGAGATAAAAGATAGTTAAAAGAAGAAGAAGCTCTGTGAGTTTAAGAATCTTGCCCAAGATTCCCTGACTAGTTAGTGAAATGAACCACTATTTGCACCTTGATCTATCTCATTCCAAAGCCCTTGAAATTTCCATTGTGTCATACTGATTCAATCTATGTATAGAAAAAATAAAGCTTTTTAATGGAAGAGTTTAAACAGAGACAAAAGAATAGGGGATCATGTAATGAACCTCCTTGCACTCTTCCCCCAAATATCTCCAAATATCTCATAGCCAATCTTGTTTCATCTTTACCCACCTATTTTTCTCCACTCCCTCCTTCTACCACTGAATTATTTTGAACCAAATCTCAGGCATCATATCATTTCATCTGTAGACATTTTTGTATGGAGATTTAATAGATAGGTATTCTTAAAACGTCCAACCATTATACTGTTATTACATCTGAAGAAGGAGCCAATAAAGTCCTTAACATCATGAAATCTACAGTGTCCCTATTTCCCTGATTGTCTTATACATTCTTTTAAACGGTTTGTTGTTTGAATTAGGATCGTTGGCACTAATTTTTACTTGAGATACATAGTTTCATTTAATTAAAGCACCAGCTTGTTTGGTCTATCATTGCATTCATGTGCATAGAAGCTAAGGGGAACTCAGTAACAAAATGTAAATGAATTATTGAATCAGTGAGTGATATGTGGGTCTCTATTTCTTTTTTTTTTTGTTGAGATATAATTGACACAATATACCAGTTTCAGGTGTGCAACATAAAGACTTGGTATTTGTATATATTGTGAAATGATCATCACAGTAAGTCTAATTAACATTTATCACCACAGAGCTACAATTTTTTTCCTTGTGATGAAAACTTTTAAGATCTACTCTCTTAGTAACTTTCAAATATAAAATACAGTATTATTAACCATAGTCACCATGCTGTACATTATATTCCCAGGGATTATTTATTTTATAACCTGAAGTTTGAACCTTTTGACCCCCTTAATATATTTCTGATATAGACCAGAACAGACAAGACTGGAAGTCAATCCCATTTGTGATTTGTGTGAAATGAATCATTACTTTGACACCTTAACAACATGCAAAGTTTCACAGTGTTTGGCCAAATCTGGTCATCTTCAATTTCTTTGCTAACTGCCTCAGAAACAAGATGGAGAATTGAATAAGTGTAGAATTTTAATGTAGATCTTCTATCAGATTAAAATGTCACACAATAAAAAAGTGTAAGAGTTGTACACCTTTAGTTGCTATACCAAATCTGATGATGCGCAGGTATTATAATGTATTTCATGGTGGTCGTGTTTTTGGAATAGATAATGTTTGTCCCTAGTACCCTCCTTCTCTTTTCCCAGTTTCCTTTTTGCTAGGCGTCCATATTTCCCTATGTCTTCCTAGAGATGTCTACTAAAAACAGGCTTGATCTGATTCCAAACTCACTCATTCTCTAATTTGCCAGTTCTTTACCTCATCCTCCATTCAAAAGCCCTTTCCTCAAGGAAAAGCAAAAGTCATGGAAAGCCCGTAGGCTCTGGAGTCAGACAGGAATGTAGTGGAATCCCATCTCTGCTACTCTGTGACCTTGGCCAAGTTGGTTAACTTTCCTAAACATGGGTTTTGAGATTAAACATTGGGTTGTTGGCAGACATAGAACTTGCAGGTAGTGCATTCAACCAAACTCTTTTTTGTATGATCAATCAAAAAGATTGATGGCTCAGTGGATACACAGACTAATGGTAGAGACTCAGAGGTGGGCAGAGAGAAGACATGCTATTAACCAGTCTTTCTTCATTTTGTTTTATTTTTTATTTTTACTTTAATTTTTAAAATACTTTACTTACTTATTTGAGTGGGGGAGGACCAGAGGGAGAGAAAATCTGAAGCAGATTCCAGAGTGACCACGGAGCCCAACGTGGGACTCAGTCTCACCACCAAGAGGTCATGAGCTGAGCTGAAACCAAGAATTGGTTGCTTGACTGACCCCACCCAGGTGCCCCTTGCTTTGTTTTTAAAAAGACCAAGACTCATATGCCATCTTCCCACAACTATTTCTTCAAATCACCAAAACAAAGTAGGCTGAACTCCCTTTCCCTGCTCCACACACCCCTTTTGGGCTATATGTTGCCATTTTGTGACTTGTAATCCCTTTCCAGATCCCTTGGGAAGTTCCCTGAGACCTGATTTAGAGGCAGGGGGACGGTAGAGAGCAGAGCACACAGTATGGTTTGCTTCATTTCACCCGCCATTAGAAAAGGCACTGCCTACAACTATTCATCTCAGGAATGAGAGGAAAACAGTCTTTTAAATATCCAGTTAACTGGTATTTCACAGCATGGCCATGGGCAAGCAGAGGTCAATCAGGGGCTGCCTGAGTGAAGTTGCCTATTGTATGATTCAGCATATTGTTCTGGGACCCATCCTATAACATTTGAAATAAGCCTTCTTTTGGCAGCCACTAAGTGAGACAAACAAGTTCTCTAACATCTTACAGGCAGTTTTAAAATGGTGCTCTGGGGACGCCTGGGTGGCTCAGTTGGTTAAGCAGCTGCCTTCGGCTCAGGTCATAATCCCAGCATCCTGGGATCGAGTCCCACATCGGGCTCCTTGCTCGGCAGGGAGCCTGCTTCTCCCTCTGCCTCTGCCTGCCATTCTGTCTGCCTGTGCTTGCTCTCTCCCCCTCTCTCTCTCTGATAAATAAATTTAAAAAATAAAATAAAATAAAATGGTGCTCTGGGAAGGCCTGGAGTTCCAGTGATGATGGAGAAGAGGGTAGGAGAGCAGAAAGGGTTGTGGCACTCCATTTCTGTTCTGTAAGTTCTGCTTTGTTCAGTCTTATTTAATTTATTCAGTCTAAAGGAAATATTTGGAAAAAGAACAGAGGCTGCTCTTAAACACACACACACACACACACACTGGCAAACCAGTCTTGGATATTCTGTTCAAAAGGAAGTTAAAGAAAGATAATAGGAGCAGGAGTAGACAAGGAAGAAGTAGCAAAGCCCTTGAACTTGTCTTACAAAGAGATTGTATTACTAGTATTAGGTGTTTCCAATGTAGTTAAGAAAATATATGTGTTCATGCTCATGTGTGGTTGGTAGAACCTTCTGAGTGGTTCTCAATTCTGTTTGCACACTGTAATCAACCAAGGAGCTTTAAAAAGAATACCGGTGCCTGGATTTCACCCCCACAGAGTTTCATAATGCTTGGTTATTAACTCACTTCTGGTGTCTAGTAATTAAAAACATATATCTATATTGTAATATGGATAAACAGATAAATGTATATATAATAATACACACACATAAAATATATGTAAATTGTATAAAAAAGTTTAATAGGGAAATTTTCCATAATTATAGAGTTGAATTATTAAAAATGACTGCTGATAATGTCATCTTTGGATATTTCCTCAATTTTATATTCTCCTCTGCTCATGAAGACACAAGATAAATGGCCATAAGCTTTCCTGGCATTGTGTTAGATAAAGAGAGGCCATAAAACAAACTTTTATCATTTTGTGTTTTCTTTATCAACCAGAGGGATAATAACATACATTCATCTTCATGATCTATTCCTGACTCCTGGTTACAATAAAGGCATTTTAGAGAGTTATTCTCTGGATGAATTATCTGATGTCAAACACTTGCCTCAAAATATGACTATAAGGGGTATTGGTCATGGTCTTGGAAAACACAAGGCCATAAATGTTCACTCTGCTTAAATAATGTTGTAGGAAAATACAAGTATTAAATAAATTCAGAAGCCATTTATCATAAATTTATTCCAAAACTCAGTTATTTTCAAGATGACAAAGTTAAACAGCCCACAATGAACCATATAGCATTAGAATATGAAGCAAACATGGATGCTTCTCACTTTTCAAGTATTTGAAAGAGCTGTGTTTCCTAAGTATATTACTTTTCACCATTAAAAAGGATGTGATGATAAAACCATGAAATGATTTGTCCTGAAGAATCCTTTAAACCTCATGGGAGTGAATCATGAAATATTTACAACAAATAACCCTTCTGAGCTCAGAGAGTAAAATTCTTCTATCCTTAATGTAGTTGTTTTATGTCAGGGACTGCCTCCGGCCGGGAAAGTCCCCGCCATTACAAGAAGGTGCTTGGCTCACTGCTAGCAAAGTACGCTGCAAGTATACAATGAACTTTCTGGTGAAGCCCGCCTAAAGGAGGACAGAGTTATTGGCTGTATCAAATTTAATCAGCATAGTAACAGGACTTTCATTGGCTCTCCCCATTGCTTGACCCCTTATGGTCACCCTGCTGTATATAAGCTAAGGAAGTTGATTAAATAAACGGAAATGAAGCATTAACACCATACCAGGCTCATTGTCGTCCTTGCGGGCCGAGGGCGACAAATGGTGTTTTAAAGAGCATTCTATCTTTGCGAGCCATGGACTTTGTTGTCATGAGCCAAATAACTTCCTCCATCTCTGCCTGTGGGTGCTGTTACCCCTCTATTGCAGGGTGGGGTGGGGGGTAGCTGTGAAAGGAGAGAGTAGACTCCTTACTCCGTGGAATCTGTTCTATTTTGAGATTAACACAGGTTAAGAAAAATAGTTCTGAACTTAAAAATGTCCTTCTAAATTCATAGCCCACTTGAAAAAACTCTGGGAAGAGATTGTTAGGACAGCATGAATATGGGGGTGCTTACAGAAGGTCTAGGATTGTTCTTGTCCTTGATAAGTTCCTCTTACCTGGGTTCTTAAAATTAGAAAAGTTTTAGTCAAGAAGTCACAGATAGAATTTTTCCATTCCTAGTGTTATTTAATAAGGTCACTTTTGAATGAAAATATTTGGGAAAATAAACAAACAAACAAATAAATAAATAATCCAAAATGTTCCTCCTTGTTTGGCAAATAACAGTTGCCATCAAACAATAGGGAGGGGGAGAAAATGAACATTTATTGAATACCTATTGTAATCCAGGCTCAGTGCTAAGTGTTATTGTATGTACTATCTCCTTTAATCCTTACAAATGTCATGCAAAATGTTATTTTACAGATTGAAAATTAAAGTTTCAGAGGAGATAAGTAACTTTCCCCAAGTCATAGATCAGAAGAGTGGTGAAGCCAACATTCAAATTATAGCCTGCATTCAAAGTTCACTTTCTTTTCATTATACTAAACTGCATCTTTCCTAAGGGCCATCTGTACCCCAGTGTTTATAGAGCAGCAATGGCCACCATCGCCAAACTGTGGGAAGAACCAAGATGCCCTTCAACAGATGAATGGATAAGAAAGATGTGGTCCATATACACTATGGAGTATTATGCCTCCATCAGAAAGGACGAATACCCAACTTTTGTAGCAACATGGATGGGTCTGGAAGAGATTATGCTGAGTGAAATAAGTCAAGTCAAGTATCATATGGTTTCACTTATTTGTGGAACATAACAAACAGCATGGAGGACATGGAGAGATAGAGAGGAGAAGGGAGTTGGGGGAAATTGGAAGGGGAGGTGAACCATGAGAGACTATGAGAGATAATCTGAAGGTTTTGAAGGGGCGGGGGGTGGGAGGTCGGGGTACCAGGTGGTGGGTATTATAGAGGGCACGGATTGCATGGAGCACTGGGTGTGGTGCAAAAATAATGAATACTGTTATGCTGAAAATAAAAAATATATTAAAAAATGAATTAAGCCATATGAAACCAAATGAATTATAGTATTACAGAGTTTGTTTGGTGGGGGTAGAGGAAAGTGGGCCAGGGAGGAGTAGTGGTTTAGCAAATGGACTGTGGGAAGAGATAGACCTAAATCCCAGATTTTTTAGTCAGCAGGCCACTGAATTTAGGCAAGTTACATACTTCATAGGGGCTAGTCTTAGTATTAAATAATAGGTGTGCTAAATAAAATCATTGGCAGTGCATGGCACACGACTGCTCAATAAATTCTAGCTACAATTATTTTCATTTTCAGGAATTTAAAGACTCTGTTCCAATACATTTAAAGAAGTAAAAGTGGGGGTTCTGAGAGTCTTAGTAAGTTTTTCAAGAACATAAAACTCATCAGAGGCAAAACTAGAATTGGAACTCTGCTCTTTGGGCTCCTGATAGAGTCTTGCCATCTTTCTATGGCATGGTACATTCACAGGAGGATTTCAAGAAAATGTTTTGAGTTATTTGAATGATGACCATATTTTCTAACCCCATGGAACAGAATATTGGAAATATAGGAAAACATTTGAAATATTTTCTTGAAAAACCCTCTGATATGGATACTGTTAGTATCTTAAAAGGCATATCTTCCTCATCCTACTTCCTAACATAATGCCAATTTAGTCCAGGTGTCCACCCCTTTCCCATCTCTTGGGGTGGATTTTACATAGCCTAACACATGGACATGGAATACATGGAAAATATATTTTATAATATATGGAAGGTTTGCTAAAACTCAGATTCTGGACTCCAACTCCAGCATTTCTGATTTGATAAAGCTGGAGTAAAGCACAACAATTTGTTTTTCTAACAGAGTTCCAGGTTCTCAGAAGCTTCAACTGTGGATGTGGGAATAGAAGTTTGAGAATCATTGGTTGAAATTAATCAATGTCATTCCTCTTTTCTGGGGATGGGCAAGTGCCATGAGTTGGTCCAATCTGACTAAAGGCAATGATTCATATTCCTTGGTTGGAGGACTTACTTTCTTCTGTTGAAGATTACTAATGAACAATCATTGGTTGCTGGCAGCCATTTTACTACCATGGGGACAGAAGAAGTGGGCAGAGCAAGGAGAAGGATAGAGCCCAAGCCTTTCATAACATTGAGCCGCTGAATCAGCCAAACTAGGGGCTTTATCTTCCTCCTTACTCCCTGATATGCGAAGTTGTGTAAATTTGCCTTGTTTAAGGTACTCCAGATCAGAGCTTCTGTTATTAACTACTTAATGTCAGATACTTTCCTAAAACTCAATGAAATGAAAGTAAATGTATTTGAAATAACTAACATTTTTATTTAATGCCAACATTTCCTTTTCCAAATAACTGACCCCTTTTTTCTTTCATTAATGAGATAATAAAAATATAAATAGAATTTATTACTGGCCTTTAAATCATAGAAAGTGATGAGTTAAAGCCCTATTCTTAATGCTTTCGTGATAGACTATCGACAGGAAAACAAATTTTCTTTCAAAAGCTTGGGTGTGATTATTTAGTAGTTGTCATAAGAAACATATTTTAGTACATTTCTAAATTAGGAAAAGCTTGCAATTCTTAGACAAGATAAATTCCTTCTAAGGGCGTTGATCCACATAATCTTAGTAATTGCAGTTTGTCAGTCTCCATTCTGTTCTCTAAGTCCAGAAAGGAGCAGAAGTGGAATGAATTACTTTACCTCATCATGTTCAAAACTCTTCATGTTTTATATTTTTACTGTAAATAACTGCAACCATGATAAGGATGTTAGAAATTAAAAAGCAAAACTCTCAAGTAACATATCAACTCTTCCTTTTAGCATCACAGAACTGAATTTTTTCTTTACCCAATTCATCCCTTCCTTGTAGAAACATTCCATTTATTGTTTGTGACTGTAAGCAAACAAACATTTTTGTCTGTGATTCTGATACATTTCCATGTAAGTATTCTCTGTATGGAAGGTTATTTTATTGTAACATGATCAGTTGTTTCCCTTTCAGAAAATGTATGTTAACTAGGGACAGAGCCTATCTAAGTCTTGAAGTTATTTTGAAGGGGGCCAATAATAAGTTTTAGGTTTTTTTGTTTCCTCTAAACCAAAGATCATGATGAATAGTAATAATAGCATTTGGTGCTACTTACTCTGTGTTAGGCATTATGCTAAGGGCTTTACAGGGATTTTCTTATTTCATTCAATCATTAATTCATCCAACAAACATTTGCAGAACTCCTAACATTTGCCAGTCTGGTACTACAGACTATTTTCTGCTAGAATGTTCATCAGGATGGAAAAGAGCAGCAGTCTGATTTCAGATCCCAGGACAAGAGCCACACTGGTCAGGAGGTAGGAGATGGAGTGGCTCAGTTGCTTAAGTGTCCAACTGTTGGTTTCAGCTCAGGTCATGATCTCAGTGTTCTGAGATTGGGGAGGAAGTCTGGTTCCTCTCTCTCTCCCTCTGCCCCTCCCCCTGCTTGTGCACTCTCTCTTTTTAAAATAAATAAATAAATCTTTTTAAAAAATCATATTCTCTCCCTTTTATTCCCCGAGGTTCTGCTCCTGCTGTGATATCTCCTGTTTATCAAAGTTTGTTCCTTGATAGCTCCAAAAGAGAATGATAAATATTATTTTAAAAGTTTCTTTGACTAAAAATTTTGAGGAGAAACATGGGAATTCAACCATGCAACACAATTCTTGACTATAGAAGTTCTCTGTGCCTTTAATATGCTTCAGGGCTGTCCAAGAAGGTGCCTCATTTTTTTGCTTTATGTCCCAAACTTATTTGACCATAACCCCCTCCCTTCTCTACCCACCAGAGAAGGCACAGGGCCAGGGTTCCATGACACACATTTCAGGCAAGCCTGATCCAAGCTATTTTTGCTTTTAAAAGTTTTTTTTTTTTTCATTCCTCCCTCCATGTCACAACTCTCTAGTGCTCAAAAGCTCCAGAATTGTGAACTCTCCAATCCCATGTCAATCTTCTGCATCTCCAACACATCTAGTTTTCAGACCTCATGGACATTTCTAGTTACATTTGTGAAAGGCAAACTAGATGATTCACTTCTCAAATCCCTTCCTTCCTGGATGGTATCGTGGCCTTGTTCCACAATGACTAGGGGAGGAAGGAAGAAGAAGACAGAAGGAGGAAGGCTATAACCAGGAGGGGGAAAAAAAAGTACATTTCAGTGAATAAGTGAAACTTGGCATGGCCCTTCTGAAAAACTGCCAACTCCTGACTGAAAGCAAAATGTATAAAAATTAAAGTCATGAATCGTGTTTATCCTAGATGCAAAATGAAAGGGAAAACTTGGAAACTGTCTGCTTAATCTTGTCATGTTTCAAAATCAAGTCCAATAATTCTTGGAGGAGGAGGTGTGGAGAGGGAGGAAATGGTCTTTGGCACTTGGATCATGTAATTTGGCATTTATGTTCATTAAATATCTTAACCATTTCAAAACTCAGGTTTCTTTTGTGTGGGGTGTGTAGCTGTATATTGTTGTGAGTTACTGCACTAATGAAGTCCATTTGGGAAAGAGCAGGATAAGTAGCAACAACAGAAAAAGGAAACCTCTTAACTCTGGATACCTTTCCCTTCTCCAAGTTAATACATGCATCAGACCCCACCATTCTCTGGAAATGAGAAAAAAAGTAGTAGCCTCAAGTCGGGGAGAGGGGGGCTTGTGAAGTTCTGTAAGTCATAGCTTTCTTTTTGAAGAGAATTTTTTTGCATGAGCCAGGAACCTGATAGGAAACTGAATTCCCCATCCAAAATTGTTCATTGGAAGAGGTTTTAGAAAAGGGTGTATTTATGGGGATGAGAGTGTGGTTAAGGGCGCCAGCAATGATGTTGTAGTACTTAGGGACTAGCAACAGTGAGAAGTTATTACCATTAGTAGGTCTGAGAGGGCAAGGAAAGCCCTTGTGTTTGCTGGAGGTGTTTACTGGAGGAGGGGCCACCCCAAAGAAGCTGGACTTGTAAATATAGGGGACCAAAACAGAAAGGAGGCAGGAAAAGAAATACCTCTATCTCTCTCTTTCAGCCCTCAATTCTCCTTCAAGTTTCTTCCACTGGCCAAACTCAGACAGAACTAGAGCACGAGAGAAAAGGAGGTCAGGAGATGTAGTGTGAGTAGTGAGACCAGACCAAGCAAGGCTCTGGTGAGGAAATGGAGAGTAACGAGACCTCTAACCTCTGGGTGAAAACTTTGAGCAAGACCTCATTATGTCAATAAAGAGTAAATTTTACATTTGGATCAGTCCAATTCCCTTATTTTATAGTCGAGAAAACCGAGAACTATAAAGATTATTCAAAGTCACACATCTTTTGAGATCAATGTAGGGGTTTCTGCCTGATCGTGACTTCTAGGTTAGTAATGCGTTTTTCATTCTCCCACTTACATATTTCAGACCCTCTGTGTCTACTCATTATCGTACTTCTGTCTCAAAATTCAGTTTCTCACATCTCCTGTGTCTTTTAGAGAAGGAAAAATAGGATTTCTTTTCCAGGCAGACATATGTCACCAACGCTGGGCTATGCATCTGAATAAGGTGCACAAGACACAGGAATGAAAATATGATTATATTCATGCCCAGCTACATCTCTTCAGGCCATCTGGATGGAAAAGAAAAAAACCTAGCTCACCAGCAGAGGTCAACTTGATTCTTCCAAATGTACCACAGGTGTGTTGTGTGACAGTCTGAATGGATAATCAATGTGGTTGAAAGGTTGCATCTATTATTAGGTTCAGTGGTGGATTTGGCCTCCCAGGGAACACAGGGCACTTCAGGTTTTAATACTTTAGGGTCAGCCTCAGGGAAATTGAGAAATGGTTGATCTTTGCCTTAGAGTTACCTGGTGCCCACTCCTTTATCCAAGATTCTTTTTTGCCTATTGTCCTGAGCTAGTTCCCAGCTTAGCCAGGAGCTGGTCTTTCCCTCCCCCAGCCTTCCACCTGCACCTTGAGTGTGACTTCCTTGAATGTGGCCTAGCATTTCAGATTGTGCTTGGCCCTTTGTTCAGTCAAAGCCCATCTGTCCTTTATGGTTTCCCTTTCAGTGAGATTTCAAAAGGAGTCTACTAAACAAAGCTTTGTCTAACTGTCCAGAGTTGTAACTTAGTTTTTTAACGTGTTACTCTTCTCAAATACTCTCCCCATATTCTCATCCCTGGCCACTGCTTCCACATTTAGAGAGTCTCCACATTCAGGTAGAGTCCATGATGGGGGTAATGGGGTTTCGTAGACTCCAGTCAACCCATGACAGAGGCAGCAGGGGGAAGATCATCTAGCTATCACTTCTTGGTTGAGAGGAAAAGGATGGTAATTCGCAGCAAGTCCCTCCCCCCCACCTCCACCTTTTAATGTAGGCTTCACACTCAGGGTGGAGTTCAGTATGGGGCTTGAACTCATGACCCAGAGATCAAGACCTGAGACAATATTAAGAGCCGGACACTTAACTGGCTGAGCCACCCAGGCGCCCCTCACAGCCTCTTTATAAAACAGAAAAGAGCTTCTCATCAGCTCCTGTTGCTAGTGGGAATACGGGGGAAAAAAAACCTAAAAAAACAAAAACAAAAACAAAAACCCCCACAAACCCCAAAACCTCTGTCAGGTAGAATTTGAGGTCAAGTAAACTTTTCTTTGGTCCTCAAAGAACATCATGTTATTAGAGGTTCATCTACGTTTTCAGGGAACATGCTTTGTCTATGAGTCTTTCAAAGAAAGATCTTTCTGGGAGATTTTTATTTCACAGTGACCAAACACCTGTCAAAGTTCACTTTTCCCTTGCTTAAAAGACCTAGTATTATCTAGACCACTATTAATCATCATCATATTTTATGACTGATAGCTTAAGTTGTTTAGTTGGAGAAACTGCCTTCAACTGTTTTCAAGCTATAAATTTTGAAAATCCATCTGTTTTTTCCTCTTTGTACTTAACCTTTTTCCCATCCCTCTGTCCCAGCCTCTGTTGGCAGATTCTTCTCCCAGAAGTGTTATCTCAGTAATGTTAGTGACAATATACTGGAGTTCAACAGGATTGACCAGAAATCACCTAGTCTAGAATTTCTCACTACTACTTTCAGGCCATGTACACATAGGTAACTAACACATGTAGTCTTTGGTTTACAGTAGAGACTTAATAACTGATTGTTGATCTTGCAACTAGTAGACAAATAGGTCCTGGAGATCTGATGCACGTATAGTGAGTATAGACAACAATATTGTATTATAATCATCAAACTTGCTAAAAGTCTAGATTATAATTATCCTAACCACAAAAAAGAAATGATAAGTATGTGATATGATAGAGGTAATAATTGTAGCTACAATGGTCATTATATTACAGTATGTAAATATATCAAGTCAACAAGGTGTATACCATAATTTGTATGTTATACGTCAAATATATTTCAATTAAAAAAAGATTGTTGATTCTGAATCAGGATGTGGCTGAGCAGTGATTTGCAATGAAACAGACATGCAAGGATGCTTGAAAATTGTAGAGCATGGAAAAATCTGCATTAGTCATCAGGGAAGGGCAAACTAAAACCACAGTGAGACTACTTTTACATATCCACCAGAATAGCTAGAATTGTTTTTTAAAAATTTTATTTATTTATTTATTTGTTGGAGAGAGTGAAAGAGAGAAAGAGAACACAAGCAAGTGGAGCAGCAGGCAGAGGGAGAAGCAGGCTCCCGACCGAGCAAGAAGCCCAGTGCAGGACTTGATCTCAGGATCCTAGGATCATGACCTGAGCCCAAGGCAGATGCTTCACTGACTGAGCCCCCCCCCCCCCCCCCCGGTCAGGTGTTCCTGGAATGGCTAGAATTTAAAAGACTGGTAATAGAGATATTGACAAGCATGTGGAGCAACTAGAACTTTTGTATTTCACTGATGGCTGTGTAAATGATACCATTACTTTGGAAAGTGGCTTGACAATATGTAAAGAATAGCACATGCTGATCCTAGACCCAATAATTGCACTCTTGAATAGATACCACAAAAGTGTACATACATGTATACTGAGAGTAATGTACAAGAACATACCCAGAGGCCTTATTTGTAATTAATTGCCCTCCTCTGAAAACAATCCAAATATCATGAGCTGTAGAATTGCAGATACATTATAACATATTCATATAGCAGAATACCATACAACAATAAAAAAGAATATATTACAACAAGAAATATGGATGGACTCCACAAATGTAATATGGACAGAAAAAAGACTCAAAGTATATATTCTGTATTATTCTATTTATATAAAGTATAATAGGCATAGATACATTAAAGCAATAGGAGTCAAAACTGAGGTTGTCTTCGGAAAGGAGG
This sequence comes from Mustela nivalis, assembly GCF_964662115.1. Classification (NCBI taxonomy): domain Eukaryota; kingdom Metazoa; phylum Chordata; class Mammalia; order Carnivora; family Mustelidae; genus Mustela; species Mustela nivalis. Next base: position 50,202,754 of record NC_139031.1, read on the forward strand.
GAGAGAGTGGTAATTGGAAGCAGGCCCAATATAAACTGGATTGTTGTCAACCTTTTCTCCTTTTTTTTTTTTTTTAAGTTTTTTTGTTTATTCATGTGTGTGTGTGTGTGTGTGTGAGAGAGAGAGTGAGAGAGAGAGAGAGACCACGATTGAGGGCAGGAGCAGGGGTGAGGGCCATTGGGAGAGGGAAAAGCAGATTTCCCACCAAGCAGGGAGCCTGATATGGGGCTCAACCTCAGGACCCTGGGATTATGACATGAGCTGAAAGCAGCTGCTTAACCAGCAGGGTCACCCAGTTACGCCTGTTGTCAACATCCTTTGTCTTGACCTGGCTCAGTGGTTGCAGGGTTCACCTGTGACAATCTGCTAGTGTAACCATATATTTTGTTTTATCTATTTTTCTACCAGCATGTTATGTTTCGATTAGAAAAAATACAATTACAGAACTGGAAGACTGATCCATGTTAACATAGCCTGTCCCTCCTTGACCCTTTTAGCAATCAGTCCCTCTGATTGTTTTCAGCTCCTGACACTGTCTTACAGCTCATGATCTCCAAAGTGGGACACCTTCCTAGGTACTGTCCCAGGCTCAGATATCTACATCCTTCCCTCTGTCCTCTCCATTTTCTTTTGTTAAGGGACATGGTTAATTATTTTTTTCTAATTTTCTGATGACTTCTCTTCCTGGTAAAATTCAAACTTGAAAAAAAATCCTAAAGAGTGATTTTTAGGGATTAGTACCATGATTCAGCCCATAGAGGTAGAGGTTTTTAGGGGGAGACAACACCATTTAAATAACACAGGGTAATTGGGACTGGACATGTATCCCAAGCTTCTATTGAAGACTTGCCTCAGGTGAACAGAGAAGTCCAGACAAGGTGTTCCTTGGTTTTTCCAGGATAACAGGTATCAAGAAAGAACAGCTTGATGACTGTCTAGGTCACTGCAACATGGTGGTAGAGGAAACAGGTGCTGGGCTTGTCCTTGCTGAACACCAGTGATGATGTTGAATTCGCTCACTGGAACTTTTTTTTTTTTTTTTTCTGGCATAAATATCAGGGTGTGGTGCTGATGACTAAGTACATGAGGGCAAAATTGAAAAATGGAAGTATTACTCATACATCAGATTCTCTAAAGCCAAGAGTTACAGACCAGAGTGAATGGGCTGGCAAAACTCTTTGGGGATGTGCCTTTTCGTGCCATTCTTTTTCATCCCTCTTCTTGCAACTGGGCTTCAAGTTCCCAGATTCATTTACCCTTCAACCAGTACTTGTGCTTGTTGAATTGCTTCTGGGGTACCACTTGGCAAGGAAACCAATGAAGCATGTGGCCCAATTGCTGTTTCTGCTCTCTGGGTGAGAGGTTAACACAAGGGAAACAATTTTGGAAACTTGCAAGGTGATATACAACGAAGTGTTACATTGAATATGACTGAAATACTTTGTATCCGATGAATACAGTGAGTAGTCAGAAAGGGGAGAAATCATGTTTCCATTTGGTTTATGGAACCTGAAAATAATTCATAAACCAAACTGAGACTGGGGAAGAAAACTGACCACTTTTCATGTTTGTCTTTAACCTGTGTTTCTGAAGTTCCTCTATAGGCCAAGCAATTTTACTATTGCGGGATACCCAAAGATGACAAAACACACTTCCACCTCCTCTGGGGAGAAGTGGGGGACTATCACTGTTTCTCACAGTATTCTACATATTTTTTCCTGTGTTTTCTGATCTCTGGGTCTCTGTTTGGAAGAGAAAAACCTACATAAATTTTGTGCTTTTATACTAAATACTAGTGAAATCTTCTGCTTGTCAGCAGTAAGAAGAGCTTCTCTGCAGAATTTATGACAGCACTTTAAAGAGTTTTGAATAATGCATTGGCTACAGGTAAAGGGAATAATGTTTAACTGAGGTTTACCTAGGCAGAATTAATAATAGGCAGTGTATAGCCAGCTGCCTATTCATCTTAGAAAAAATAATGTACACTTCTTTTCCTTCTTCTTCTCCTCCTTCTTCTTTTTGTCATAAACTCTACCTGTTTTATTGTAGAAGATTTGGTAATTTAAAAACATGTATGAAGAAGAAAATTAAATTCACCCATGATTTCCCCATGCTTCTGTATAGCTGATATATCCTTCTGACATGAACATTTGAAAACTGATCATGTCATCTATGCTGTTTTGTAACCATATTTTTTGTCTCCTTCCCATGTCATAAAATATGTTTGCAAAAACATAATTAACATAATGTTAAATAAAAAACACAATTTAACATAATGTTAAACATAACATACACAAGAAGATGTCCCAAACACAATTCTTCTAGAAGACATTGGTTAATAAAATGTCTTAGGAGATCTATGTAGATGTTTTTCATTTCCAGTCACTTGAATATAGCAGCTACTCATTAGGTTTTCCAGCCCCACCCACCTCTCTGACTTTCTCATAAATATGAGCCAGCTTGGCTTTATTAATAAGAGATAAGAGAAAGGAGACATTTCCCCTCAAAATATCTGTTATAAAGATACCGAAATTTCAGTTTCAGTTTGTGACTCTAAAAATGTGGAGAATGTTTTCTTCTTTCTGGGATGCTATTTCTAGAGAAACTTGTAACCTACCTTGAAGGATAAAGTTCTATTCGTAAAATGCAATTGATCTGGCTTCTTTCACTGGGCCCACAATTCTGGGAGTCTACTTATTGGCTTATACAAGAGTGAAAGGTACAACCTTTTACTTAGAATATCTTAGGGGATGCAGATGGGAATCTTAAAGACTCTGGTAAGAGCTGGGACCTCACAGATGTTGAACACAGATGGGAGTTAGCGTGATTCATTGCAGAATGGGTTATCTCATTGCCCTCTTGACAGCAGGACTTCATTGATCCCTATCTTTATACAGTGACTCATCCTACTCTCTCTCTACTTCTACTGTCCCTTTGTTACCAATTCATCCTCTCTATGCTTCTTCTCTGCCTAATGGCTTCAGTTTACTCATAACTTGCCCTGCTTAGGGCTTCTCAGGGTATCTTTCTCTACCTGACTTTTAAATTTCTGCTCCCATCATGTGATTGATTTTCTCTTTACATTTCTGGTTCAAATTCTTGAAAGAGAATGGACATAGGTAGCCACCATCCCTGACTGGGCAGAGTGTTCTTATCAGGTCACCTTTTAGGCCTGGCTGCCTGAGGTTCTGTGGTTCTATGAAGGGGGTTGTAGTGCACAGATCATGTCTCAGCCTGCTGCCTCAGGTGGGCGTTCTGGCTGGAGTAGCTCTCTTAGAAGGAGAATCTGGCCCAGCAGGACAGAATGGCCTCTTAGGCACATTCTTCTTGTTTGTTACAAAAAAGAAAAAATTTTTTTAAAAATATACCACTAAAATAATATATTTTTCAAGGATTTTTTTCCAAGACAAAATTCTCCTGACTCTTCCATTTTAGTCATGTTGCATAGAAACAAAGAGTCAGTTGGTGATTGTCAAAGGCTTGAGGCTGGGGAAATGGGGACATGTTGGTCAAAGGGTACAAACTCCCAGTTGTAAGATGAATAAGTTCTGGTCCTGTAACGTACAGCAGGGTGACTGTAGTTAACAATACTGTACTGTAGTCTTGGAAGTTGCTGAGAGAGTAGATTTCAGATGGTCTCACCACAAAAAAAGAAAAAAAGGTAATCATGTGAGGCGAAGAGTGTGTTAACTAACCTTATTGTGGTAACCATTTCACAATATATATATATGAAATCATCACATTGCACATCTTAAAGATAATAGAAATATATTTGAGCTAAGTCTTTCTTAAAGTTCCTTAAATTTAGTATTATGGGGAAAATGTTCATGCTTTATAATGTTCAATTGGCATTTTAATAAGTTTATTTGTAAGAAGGTAAATGCATTTTAATAGTTAATATAGAACTGTGCCTACAGATATCAGAGATTAGCAGAGATGGATAGGAATTTCAAAATATTTCCTTTTTGAAACAGAACCTTCTCAGGCATTTTCCTTAGCACTTCGGTGCTAAAATATAAATGGTTATGTGTAATGGTTAACTGCAGACTGTTATTGTTGGAAATTACTTTTATATGCACAAATTGTGGTGGAAAGGAGAGTGGATTGCAAACATAAATTTGTTTTAATTTTATTCTGACTTAGAAGGCAGACTTAACTTAAATTGTCTTCTATATCATCTCACCACTGTAAAACAGGAAGTGAAGTCAGGGGAAAAACTGCTTCCTGTCTTGCAGAAAGGAAACAAATATGTAAATATACATAGGCAGTTTTCAGTCTCTGTGTTCTCTACTCAGCCGAGCCTATGCGCAGTCCTGATTTAGCATGAGTAAAATATGATGCCATTCCCCTATTCTCAACTCTGGCGGTATGTTAGAATTACTTGGAAAGCTTTTAAAATAATGCCTATTTCCATGCCCCACCTTCCAGTTTTCTGATTTATTTGGTGTGGATGTGGTTTGGGCATTGATATTTTTGAAAGGCATCCTAAGCAATTCTAAGGAGCAGACCAGAAGCCACTAGGCAAGAAAAAAGGACTGAACATTTGCATTTGCCTTCAAGGTCAATTTCCTATTATCATCTCCCCTCACCTCCCCAGCTTGCTGAGTGCGAGGCAGCTCATTTAGCTTCCCATGCTCTATGTACATTTCTTGTGCTTTGCTTCTTCTATTCCTTTTTTCAGGCATTCCAAGTGTCTCCTCCTCACACATTTTTTTTCTGATTCAAATTCCTGCCCATTTTTCAAAATAAGCTCAATTTTTGCCTCCTCCATGAAGCCTTTTCTGACTGCCTTTGACTAGAGGTCTTGCTCCCTCTTCCGAACTCACAAAGCAGTTATTTCCTAGAAAATAATCTAAATAATGCATCAGTCGTGTTCTGCTTTGTGTCTTCTCTTCTACTGTGTTAAATAGATTATTCTTAATTTTTTATGTTTGTTATCCAGCTACTTACACTGTAAGCTTCTAGCATTACTTTGTATCTTTGACGAGCTGAAGGTTTTGCACAGTGTAGGAAGTCAATTGATATTTTTCCCTTCCTTCCATTCTCACTTCCACCAGTGTGGTTCAGGCCTTTGTTTCTCCTGAAGTCTTGCTCTGGTCCTACTGTGCTTTTCTAATGTCAGACTCTTTGGCTCCTTAAATCAAGCCAATGCACCAGTCACATGGCCAGTGGCCAGTAAAACTAATTGAATACTTGTATCTTGCTCATTCTTGCTCTCTTCCTATTTTTTACTCTACATGACCCTTTGGTTTCCTTTCCCCCTTTGTCTCCTAACTCTTCTACTCCCTATTCTGCCAGGACTTAGCAAAATTCAGTTTCTCAGGTTTTGACCCATTGTGTTCTCTAAGATGTTAGAGTATAATGTACTTTCTGAATCTTCCTGTCCTTATTCCTTTGGGCCAACACTTCCCCTGGCCAGGCTCTGGCCCAGGTGACCTAAATTATTCTGCCAGCAGCCTACGTTTGATTTGTCAAGATTCCTCTCAAAGAGAATAGACACTCTATACACTGTCTTTAGGATTCTCACTCTTTAGAAGAAAGCTGATTGAATTGTCTGCATCATTAAAAGCTTCTGTTTGTCCCTTATTGCCTACAGAATGAGGTATAAACCTGAGATGTCCAATATGGGAGTGATTCACACCCAGATAAGAAAAAGTGAGTTCCTAATGTCAGAACAATCTGGCTATGACATCTGTCATCCCATTGATTGCTAGGGTTAATTTGGTTGATCTGTCTTCCTGGGTGGGTGTCCTCTTCCCCTCTCAAAGCCAAATGTACGTCAAAGAGGACAACTTGCATTGAGAGAGGAAGATCATTCTTTCAGTAGCTGTGCTCCCCTGTTAGAACCTACAAACAAGCTCTCAAGGTCCATTTATAGGAGAAGGGAAGGTAGTCAAACTTCTAAGACTCCAGACACATCCAAATGAGGTGTGGCAGGTGGCAGTCTGTCTTTCTTTAAAAAAAAAAAAAAAAAAAAAAGTTCCTCCTAACTGTGCCATAGGTAAGTGGCTAGTGGCTGTCATATTGGACAAAACAAATACAAATCATTTCCATCACTACAGAAAGCTCTGTTGAATGGTGCTCTTCTAAATACCTTAGTATATAACTACACTTAGAAGTGTAGTTCATGAGGCCTTTTAAAAACTAATCTCAACTTTTTGCTTTTACCTTTTTGGCTGCTACTTACCTTCAGTCCTACCTACTTTCTCAGTGTTCCCCAACACCTAAGTGCCCTTTTACAATTTGATGCCTTTGAACTTGCTGTTCCTTTTTACTAAAATGCCCTTTGAGTTTCTTTTCTGGCAAACTCCTATTTACCTTTTAAGATCCAACTCAAACATTACCTTCCTTGTGAAATTCTTTGACCTTCCCAAACATAATAATTTCTTCCTTTGTGTTTCCGTTGCTCATTAAACCTAGTTTTATTGCCCTATCACTATATTTTGTTATTTGCTTATAAATTTGGCTATGCTCTTGGAAAGGAGATGCTGACTGCCCTAATGGTTACCTGAAATTGTTTGCTTGATGCCTGTTTGATATCAAGTATTTTCTTATTTATGTGCTTGTTATTCGTGTATTTGGCATGCTTAAAAAGATCATTTGGTGCTTGCTTTAAAGTCCTTCCTCTCTGTGGTATAAACCCAGAATGACTTCCTGTCTTCCAGGTTGAAGTCCATTTCTCTTCTAATTAATTCTGACTTCACTTGAGAGGGATGTGATAGGAGGAGTTGACAAGGTCAAAAAGAGGATCCATATATGTAGGAGCTGGTTCACATGTGCTCGGGTTCTGGTAGCCACGCAAAATATTTATTATGTGTTTGGAATAAGGGTGGGGAGGGAATATGGAGAAAAATAGCTCTTGGAGAGAAAGTTGGGGAATTGTGCTTGACTTTTTTGAGGTCAAGGCCAAAAGCAATGTGTAATAAGGTGGGAAGAATTTTAAAGACCATTTTGCAAAAGCATACATTTTTTTCCCTCTTGGTATTTGATAAGATTTTAATAAATTCTTGTGACTCGAATTAATGGTAAGTAAATCCTCCCGACCAAGAAATTAAAATGTGTTAGTTTATCTTCCGTGATTAGGGTTAACATCACTCATTTTCTTCTGAGAGGGCTATAAATCCGATTGGCTCTGGGTGTGAGAGACCCGAGTTGATCACTCTCACTAGCCTTGCAGCAAATCCTACCGTCAATCATTTTCTCTTTGGCACCCCGACCACGCCCAGTGCTCAGAACACGCCCATCTAAGTCGCCCTCCCTCCCACCTCATGGCTCCGCCCCAGGCCTAGCAGAGGAAGATTCTCATTGGTAAAGAAGTTGTCCTGGTCCCGCCTCAGGACACGGCGATAGGCCGAACCGGAGTGGGGCGGTGGTGGTTGGCTGCCTGGAGACGGGTCTCTCGCCGTGCCTGTCAGAGTGGCTGGCGGCAGTGGCGGCTCTCGGGGCTGGCTTGTCAGTCAGTGAGCTGAGGGGGAAGATGGCTCGCTGGGACCCGTTCTGTTAGGAAGAAGGGGGGCAGGTGGTGCTGCTACTCAGGAGAAAGCGGAGCAGCCGTTGTCGCTGTCGCTGCGAGCCAGACAAGTCGAGATTCTGGAGGTGGAGCTCGGGGAGCCGTTCTGGTGAGTCCGACCGAGCGACCCACGCCGGGCCCCCAGGGCGGCCGGCAACGGATAACTTTTTTGTCAGGGAGGAGCCGGGGCGAGGCGGCGGCGGGGAGGGGACCGGGACTTTGTCCCCGGGGCGGCGCCTTCGTTGGGGGTAACGGCTCCCTCGCGAGGCGCCGCGAGTGGGCGCGAGAAGGCACTGGGCGCTAGAGACGTCGGAGGAGCCGGAGCAGCGGGGTCGGGTGAGTGGGCTGCGGCCGGCGGCTGCTTGCCCCGAAGTTGGGCTCAGCCCGTTTGCTGACTGGGCGGCGGCAGCTTTGTAAGCGTGGACTCGGGTCTTTCTCTTTCCCGGCAAGAAGCAGTCCAGACTCGGGGCGTGCCCAGGGTGCAGCCGCCTGGGCCGGACCCGCCGCCCCTCAGCCGGGGGGTGGGGCACCCCCATCCCGTCGCGGCTGATGCTCCGGCCTGGCCTCTCCCACTTCAGGGAGGTTACGGCTATCCGTGTGTCTAGTCTAGTGACCAAAATGGTCACCGTCGACCCCCCCCCCCCCGCCCCATCTTTAAAAGCAGCGTTCGCCTGGGTCCTTGGTGTGTCTCCCAGGGCGGTGAGATTCAGAAAGCAGCTACGATTCCTTCCTTGGTCATTACACTGGAGATCCCCTCTTCAGCACTTGCTCCCGTCTAGGAGTTATTCCTCTCCCGAGGTTGATTTTTTTAACGTGCTCGGGAATCGTCGGGGGTTTGTCTGAAAATGGTTGCTTTAAAAGACCCCAAGTTTGCAGGCTTCAGCAAAACTGCGTATCCGCCCTTCAACGTGCACAACTATGCTCTGTACCCCTAAGTTCAGGCGTTCCTGAAAGATTTGAATTTTGCTCTAGTGGTTTCATACTGCACAGGATTGAGGCTCTGGTAAAAACGCTATCACACGCCCGGCAGCGTCTCCGCTCTTCAGGTAGGGGGAGTTTGTTCCAACAGGCAGCTACTAATTTCAGACACCTTACGAGAGGCAGTAGGACCAAGCTGTCCTTTTACAAATTATTTGTCCTTTGGGTCACACAGTAGTTTTGGGAGCTGATATGCCACATCTTTGGTTCGTGTAACACTTGACAGTTTGAGGTTTTCAGCTTTTAAAATCTTATCTGCATAGAGTCATTAGGATCCGTGTAACCTTGAGTCAATGTGATAGACCCAGGAGGGTTGTGTTCCGTAAGAACATTCTCCTAACACCCACGGACTGGCTGGCCCTCCCTCCAGTTTCTAAGCATCTTTTCTTTGGGTTAATACATTTTAAGGTTTACAAGATGAATATTGGTCCCAAACACCTTTTTTTTTTTTTTTTTTTGAAGCACAGGGAAACGCAAGAAAAAAAATTTTAAGATCTGCCTGGCCAATAGTAGCTTTAAAGTCATTTATTCAAAAAATAAATAAAGTGGCTAAGGGGAAAACCATCACATATTTAGATTAAAAAATTCTGGATTTGGCTTATTTTATTCTCTTTTTGATTTACTATAATTTTTATTGTAGAGGGACTATAAAACCTCTTAATTATCAACATTAACAGTACTTGGATATAGATACCCAGTTAAGGTGTTGGTTAGGTCAGTATGTTATTCTTGCTATACTTTCTTTGTTGTGTTTCTATTTTATGAAATATAATCTTGGTTGCATTTCTTAGAGTGGTGTTGTTTTGACGGAGTTTAAACATATCTTTTAGTCAACTGTCTTGTTCAGGATCCTGTTGCATGATATTTATTTTATAATGAATATTTAAAATCTTTGAAAAATGTTAGTTTCAGTACCATTTTGGGGGTATCAAGTTTACGTTTTGTAAAGAATTGAAATTATGTCAAACATATATTTATTTTACACTGCCCCAGGCTGAATATGTTCTAGGGCAGAAATGGATGTCATAATGCTTGTCATCAAGAAATTTACTCTCTGATATACAAGACAGATCAAGTAACAGTTATAATACCATGGGATAAATGTGAATTGAGATATGCCTAGTGTAGTAAGGGAGCAGAGTAGGAGATAGCTAAATCAGTTTGGATGTAGGGGGAGTCCGGAGCACACAGTGCAGTTTTGAAATATAATTTAGCCAAGTGTAGGAGGTCAGTAACTTTCCAAGAGGAGAATAAGTGAGAAGGCAAAAAGGCATGAGAAACTATGGCAGTTTGGAGAGTCATTGCCAATGACATTGACATTAACATGACCTGAATGCAGGGGTTAGATAAGGAAACAGTGGAAGATGAGAATAGTGAGGATGGTAGACCAGGGCATGGTTTCCTTGGCTATAGGGATTGGATTGAGGGCAATGAGTAAGAAGCCATTTAATGAATTTTTGTTTGAAACTCTTACCCTGACACAGTGAGGAAGAATCTGATAGGTTTTGTCACCTTTGGAAAGAAAGGAGAAGTCAGGACTCTGAGGATTTTACTTGGTTCTAGTAACTGGAAGTGAGGGAAGATGGTTTAAGTTCTATTTGCGGTTTTTTTTGAATTTGAGGAAGCTGTGGAGCATTCAGGTCAAGATGTCAATTGGCAGTTGGATCCATGGGCGTGGAATTTACAAAGGAAATCAGGATTACAGGGCAGATTGGGGGTTGAATTGAAGCTGTATTGATTTGGTTATATTGAAATGATTCAGAGAAAGCTTTTCGTATGATCAAAGCAGCAGCTGGAGTACAGACTGATAAAAAGCAGAAATGGGTAGAGGAATAGTGTGAAAGAGAAGAGTAGTAGTTAGAAAGGTAGGGGGAACATCAAAAAAGGTGCTAAGGAAGGAGAGAATTTCAAATAGAGGGGGAATGGGTCAACAATTTTGAATGCTGTAAAGAGGTGTCAAGTAAGGAGAGGACTCCAGGGACCAGGGAATTGGTCAGGATTCCATAGGTGACTTTAACAAGTACAGTTTTTGACTGAGTAGTGGTTCAGAAAGCAGTCTTGGGAAGATTGAGAAGGAATGGGTGATGATAAAATAGACATACTTGAGTGAAGTATTTCAAGAAAGCTGAAGAAGGAAGAGAATGATTGCTATAGAGCAGTGGTTCTCATTCATAGCTGCACATTTACAATTATCTGGGGAGCTTTTAAAAATCTTCATTTCGGGCGCCTGGGTGGCTCAGTGGGTTAAGCCGCTGCCTTCGGCTCAGGTCCTGATCTCAGGGTCCTGGGATCGAGGCCCGCATTGGGCTCTCTGCTCAGCAGGGAGCCTGCTTCCCTCTCTCCCTCTCTCTGCCTGCCTCTCTGTCTACTTGTGATCTCTCTGTCAAATAAATAAAATCTTAAAAAAAAAAATCTTCATTTCCAGGGGAAAGCCCATCCCAATTTAGGGTTGAGGTGGAACCCAAGCGTTATATTTATTTCAACAGCTTTGTTGTAATATAATTGGCATGTAATAAACTACACATATTTAAAGTGTGCAGTTTATTGTTTGACATAGGTTTTCATTTCTAAAACTATCACCACAATCAAAATAATGAACATATCTATCACCTCCAAAAGCTTCCTTGTGTCCATTTGTAATTTCTCCCTCTCATCCTCAGGAAACCACTGCTCTACTTTTTGTTACTATAGACTAGTTGCACAGGTATATTAAAGTTCCCTGGGTAATTGCAACGTGCAGGCAAGGTTGAAAACCACTGAAGAGGGATAAAAGTTGAAGGATCGTTACGTTTGTTTCTTTACATGCATAAAGAAAGTGAGAAGTAAGAGATTTAGGGAAGATGAGATATTTACAGGAACTGAATCCTTGAGGAGATGGAAATGGATGACACTCAGAGCTTTGGTAAATAACAAAGGAAGACAATTTGGAAGCAATTAGAATATGATGTTAAAGATAGCACATTTCTTTGTTATCAGCATCCACATCGTCATCATGTAGTATCAAGACTGATTTTTTGAGTATTCAAAAAAACTAGAGAGCATCTTAATATTGTGGAAATGGATGCTGCTCTGGAAAACTCCTTAAATGGAGCTTGGGACCCCTGGCACCACCATGTAAGGCTTTGTCATTTTTTTGGAGGGGAGCAGATGGAATTAACAGTTTGACTATTGCTTATATGGTGAGCCAAGTACTGCCAGAGTGTTTTTGGTCCTGTTGGAGTTAGGCTGCATATCTGCACGGAGGAAAGAGAATATTTAACATTTAAAAATCATCTTTATCCTCAGAAGAAATCCTGTTTGTTTGCCCTTTGGATATATGCTTTAAATACATTGGAGGGTAAAATCATTGCTCTGTCTCCCAAATGAGACTATGAAGGGTTGTGATTAGAAGTTGTCAAAGGCCCATACTTTCTATCCTGAGAAAGGTAATATTTATATTTCCCCTCCCCTCGCCCCTCTCCCTTCCTTCCCCCCTCCTTCCTCCCCCTTCCTCCCTCCCTTCCTCCCTCCCTCCCTTCTCTTTTCTCTCTCTCTCTCTCTTTATTATTTCTGGCTCAGTATTTGGATATATTTAAAAGTTGATGTCTAGGGCTCATTCCTCCCTTTTGATTTTTACCTTTGGCAGGGGGCTGAAAGCAGAATGGTTAATTCTAAATATTGTACATTGTACTTGATCATAAATAAAATGGAGCAAAAACTTTTGTCTGATTTTTAAAGTTCTGAAAATTTCTTTCACTATGATTAGAGTATCAAAGTATGATCTGACCTAGAAATCCCTGATTTTTGTGCAGCCTAAAAGAGCGGGGATATCAATATTAGCATGATTTTAGATACAATTGTTACTATAGTGATAGCAGTTTTGTAAACATTCTTTGTTTTTGTAATTACTAATGTAAGATTAACTGTAGGAAATTTGGAAAACTTAGGAATGCATACATGATAATAACATTTATAATGCCTCTACCCAGAGATAATATTAACACATTAGTGAATATCTTTATAAGTTCTTTTTAATGGGTATTTACATTTTTGTGTTAAAAAAAAAGAAACCATAGTGTATATACTATGTTTTTGTTTTTTTTTTGTATATGCTGTTTTGTTACTAGCTTTTTTCCACTTAATTGAATGAATGCTTATCTGAGTCAATAAAATATTCTTTTATGGAAAAGCATCATTTTAAATCTATTGTTAATATTCCAGAATATGGATTTACTATCATTTATTTCAGGTGTTGAAAATTTAAGCTCTTTCCAATAATTTTGAATGAATAGTGTAGCAGTTAGCTTGATAGATTAATCATTGTCTGTATCTTTATTTCCTTAGGATAAATTCTGAGATCAAAAGGTATGCATATTTTAATTATTTTTAATAAATAGTAATAGATTGCTTTCCAGAAAGGGTTAATATCCATTTCCAACCTTTTCCAGAAAGGGTTAATATCCATTTTTTTGGGTATGCATGAGAATACTGACAATTCTCCATTTTCAGCACTATGAATTAAAAAAGTTTTTGATGTTTTTGACATGAAAAACTGTATTTTCTATATTTTAAAATCTCATTAATTATTAGTGGCATATATATATATATATATATATATATATATATATATATATTTTTTTTTTTTTTTTTTCCCCCCTAGGCTTTCTATTCTACTTCTTGGGGCTGTTTATTTTTTGTTCCAGTAATTTCAAACAGTCTTACTTTATCGTAACTTTTTAATGTACCTTACTGTATGGTTGTGGGAATTCCTATTATCTTTCTCAAAACATTTTTAGCATTTCTCATATATTTCTTTTTTCAAATTGCCTTTAATTCAATTTATTAAGATCTCAAAAAACCCCAGTGGGATTTCAAATTAACTTTTTTGAGGTAGATGTGATATCTTTACAATATTTTCATCATTTATTCAAGTCATTAAAAAAAAATATTTTCTTGTTTTTTTATTAACTAAACTCTACCCCCAATGTGGGGCTTGAACTTACGATTCTGAGACCAAAATTCACATGCTCTACTGACTAAGCCAACCAGATGCTCCCAGTCATTTTTAAAAGACTCTGTGTTTTATAGTTTTCTTCATGTGGTTCTTCCTCTTTTTAAAGTAATTTTTTTATTTTTTAAAACTTGCTTTTGCCAATGGAATCCTTTTTCATTGTATTTTAAAGAGGATTGCATCTTTCCAATGCAAGATAGAAAAGTTGTTGATTTATGTGTATTATTTCCTAACTAGTCATTTTATGAAATTATTAATTCTTACAGTTTTTAAAAAAGATTTAAATTTATTTATTTGAGAGAGAGAGAGAGAGAGCAAACGCCAGTATGGGGATGAGGAGCAGAGGGAGAGGGAGCAAATCTGAGGCAGACTCCCTGCTGAGTTAATCCCAGGACCCTGAGATCATGACCTGAGTTGAAGTCAAGAGTTGGATGCTCAACTGACTGAGTCACCCAGGTGCCCCTTAATTCTTAGGTTTCTATTAGATTTTGTAATACAGCAGTTATAGCATTTGTAAATGATGATAATTTTGTCTTGCCAATATTTAATCCTTATTTCTTGCTTTACATTAAATGTCTAGAGTAGGGTGCCTAGGTGGCTCAGTGGGTTAAAGCCTCTGCTTTCAGCTCAGGTCATGATCCCAGGGTCCTGGGATGGAGCCCCACATTGGGCTCTCTGCTCAGCAGGGAGCCTGCTTCTCCCTCTCTCTCTGCCTATTTCTCTGCCTACTTGTGATCTCTGTCTGTCAAATAAGTAAATAAAATCTTTGAAAAAAATGAAAAAAATGTCTAGAGTAATGTTAAATTTTATTAGTGAATAGTGAGCATCTTTGGCTTATTTCTCCTTTGAGTGAGAATGCCTTCAGTGTCTCACAGTTGTGTATTCTTTCTGAAAACTTTTTTCTTCTTCTTTTTTTTTTAGCATGTTAAGAAATTAGTCTTCCTTAACTCCTTTTCAGAATTGAGATTTAACTGGAAAAAGATACTAAATAATCACATACCTTCATTGATATACATTGAGATGATCATATAGTTTTTCTTCTTTTACCTATTGGTTGATGAATTATGTTGGAGGACTTCCTAATAGATTTCACCAAACATTTGCTGTCTTTGTAAAGACAGTTGTCTTTGTAAAAACAACTTGATAAAAGCATACTTCTTTAGAGTAGTGCTAGATTTGATTGCTTTGTGAGGTTATCTTTACTATTCCTCTTACATTACCTTTTTCAGGTTTCGG